>NC_090754.1:96476457-96663957 GCF_036898095.1 Palaemon carinicauda | reverse complement strand
ACATATTTCAGTCAGATGGTAATGAAGTTTTAGGAAATTCAGTTACAAGGAGAAAACCATGGATATCAAATGATACTTGGGATACTATAAAAAGGAGACAAAAACGGAAATTGACAGTTGAAAGTTTTCGAGGAAGTAATGAAAATTACAAGGTAGAGCATGCTAAGTATTCCAGTATCTATAATGAGGTCAAAAGAAAAGCCAGGAATGTCTATGACTGGGGAAAATATTTAGACAGGGAAGTAGATGAGGCTGACAAAGTAATAAATTCAGGAAGTGGCTATGGTGTAAGAATTGCTCACAGAATTATTAATGAAATCTCTACTGGGACAAAGAAGAAGAGGCATGTACCCATCAAAAAGAGAGATGGATCTGTTATAACAGCAGAAGATGAAGAAATGCAACGTTGAATGGAAGACTTTAGTGAGGTCATGAATAGGAGATATGAAAGGAATAATTTCATTGATATACCTGAAGCTGAGGAAGACCTTGATGTGCCCATGAAAGAATTTATTGTGTTTGAAGTCGAGGCCATCATTAAAAAACCAAAGGGATGGAAAACCCCTCGATACGATGATATTGGCCGAAAATTAAGTGACTCCCAGACTACTTACAAGATTATTTTGTAGAATGTGGCGTGAAGAGGAAAACCTGATGAATGGGAGCTGGGATTATTGGTGAAAGTGTAAAAAAAAATGGATATTCGACTTCTTGCAATAATTACAGAGGCATCAAACTTACGTCAGTTGTCATGAAAATATATATGCACAATCTTAAGAGACAAGAGAGAAAGATTGATGAAAGAGCAGGATTTAGAAAAGGTAGAAGTTGTACTGACCAAATTTTCATTTCAAGATATGTAGTATAGCAATATGTAGAATATAGCAATCCACTTTTGATGGCATTTGTGGACTATGAAAAAGCCTTTGATAGTGTGCACCAGTCAGTTTTGTGGAGAGTCCTGCCTTATTTTGGAGTTCCTCTTAAATATATAAATTTGATTAAGTTTGTTCATGAGCATAGCAAGTGCAAAGTCAATGTTAGTGGAGTCCTATCAAATGAATTTCCAGTGGACATTCGAGAACTCCAAGGGAATGTGTTGTCACTTACGTTGTTTGTCCTACTCATGGATTTTGTAATGCATAGAATAATTGGGGATGATGGAAAAGGGTTGGACTGGATTGTTAATAGCAAGTTAAATGACCTAGAGCATGCTGATGACGCTGTCATTATTAGAAGAACACCACAAGACTTGCAAAGCTTGCTTACGAGAATCCATGAAATATCACATTAGGTTGGGCTCAAGATAAATAGAAAAGGACAAGAGATGATGAGAACAGAATATGCAGTGGAAGATTACATATCATTGGAAGGAGAAAGGATCAATGAGGTGGAATCATTTAGATATTTAAGAACTATGATCTCTAATACAGGATCTTTAGAATTTGAGTTTAATAAAACATTGAAAAAAAGGCAATCAGACAATGGTTAGGTTTAAGTAAAATTTGGAAATCAAATTGCTTGAAATTGCAATATAAAAATCAGGCTATATATCAGTTTAGTGAGATTGGTGATACTGTAAGGACATGAGTCGTGGTATGACAAGAAACAATATCCAACAGATTTTGTAGACTTGAAACAAAGCCTTCAGAAGAATATTGGGAGCTAAATGGCAGTACAGGATTAGAAAGGAAACTATAAGAGAGATTACTCGAATGCCATATGTAGATGAGATCATTGTGACGGGCAGATGGATATGGTTTGGGCATTCTTTTTGCATTCCCCAAGAGAGATCAGTTCATCAAACTTTCAACTGGGCTTCACAAGGCACTAGAAGAGTTGGAAAACCCAGGCCTACATGGCTGAGGACTATGGAGAATGAAATAGGAGGAGATGAATGGTCAAGTATTTATTTAAAAGCTTAAGGTAGAGACGACTGGCAATATATATATATATATATATATATATATATATATATATATATATATATATCTATCTATATATATATATATATATATGTGTGTGTGTGTATATATATATATATATATATATATATATATATATATACACATAAATATATGTGTATATATATCTTAGTATGAAGCTGGTCTAGTGTAGAGTAAATACAATAGTTTATTCATGTATTTTATTTATGTTTTCATATATACATTGCTGAGGTGAATAGACAGCTCTTAAAATGAGTTCCTTTTATGTAGGTATAAGTTTATTATGTAAATTACGTAAGACTTTTGTCGTTAATTTCATTGTATTCTTCATTCAAGTCAGTATATGTAGGTTTACATTACTTTTGAGAATTTATTTTTTATTTTTACATATTTGGTTGCGAAGTCCTACGTAATCTGTTTTTGATTGTTATGTGACCATACAAGATAGGAACAAGGGCTTATGTAAATGTTTATTATATTTTTATGAGGTATTGCATCATGTTTGAGAGAAAACACACAATTTTTATAAGCCATGTGCTTTGCAAGATTCCCGAAAATCCTTATCTTTTTTTTTTTATTTCGTGGGCAAAGGGTGTGTGGAGCTTGCTGACAGAGAGTCGTCTCGCTGTGTGTTGCTATGCATGAGAGTTGCCTGAAACCCAGGATTCATCTCTTGACGTTTTTATCTAGTTGATAACTCCAACGCCCGTAGGCAAACCCCCCCCCCCCCCCCGCACGCTGCCAGATCTCGGACTTGGAACATTCTGGAAGTAGCTAAGTTTCATATAAGGCGACCCCAGGGGTGCATAGATGAGATAGAGAATTCCAGACTTAAGTCATAGCCAACTTTCCCTATCTCTCAGCCCAGTGTATTGTTTTAAAAGTGTTCAGTGAAATTTTAAAGTTTTGGTGTGACGGGATTTTGTAAAAATTCCCTTAGAGCTTTTGTAACTGGCCTTGTAGTGACATGAAAGGTGTTTGTATCGTCATCTGGTTAACTATATTCATTGAGTGTTAAGACTAATTTAATAGTGTGTAAAATTTTATTTCAAGTGAAACAAGTGATTGTATAATTTTCATAAGTATTGTTTCTTTCGTCTCAGTCTAAGGTTTTATTCAGATTTAATATTTAAAGTGAAACAAGTGATTGTATAATTTTCATAAGTATTATTTCTTTTGTCTTAGTCTAATGTTTATTCAGATATAATATTTCAAGTCACGTGATTATTTAATTTTCAGATCGTAACATTTTTGTTTTAATCTAAATTTTGTTTAGACTTAATATTTCGAGTGATTCATTTATTCTATGTAAATTCTTTTCAAAGTGTTGTAATTTATATAGAATATATTTATTTTTGTAAAGAGTGTATTATTCCAATCACCAGTGTTTAAATTAGTATTCGCTCGTATCCTGTAAGGAATCGTAATAGAGGTGGGGTTAAATAGATCGTAATAAAAATTACCCAGTTTTGTTTTGAATGTACTTAAGAGACCTTTGGATATTCAGTGTTTTATATTGCTGTCTGAGAGTTATATAACTGTCTTAGAGCTCGGGTATTATTATTTTCAAGTGTAGCAGTTTTGATGTAAAAACAAACAGGTGAGTTTGGAACTCGAGAGATTGTATAGCTTGCCAGCCATGATATATATGATATCATATATTTGGTTCCCAGACACAGGACCATCTTATAATATATTTTTAGTGCCAAGACCTGGGAGCCATCATATAATATATATATAAACTGTATATATATATATATATATATATATATATATATATATATATATATATATATATATATGCATATATATATGTATATATATATATATATATATATATATATATATATATATTTATATATATATATATATAAATATATATATATATATATATATATATGTATATATATATGTATATATATACATATATATATATATATATATATATATATATATATATATATATATATATATATATATATATATGTATATATACATATATATATATATATATATATATATTATACACACACACACACACACATATATATATATATATATATATATATATATTATATACACACACACACACATATATATATATATATATATATATATATATATATATATATATATATATATATATATATATACACACACACACACACATATATATATATATATATATATATATATATATATATATATATGCGCCATCAAATTTTTGGAGATCGTGAAACCATTGTCTTTTCTTCGTTCCCCTGCTTCATTTGCACTCTCTAGACACCCATTCTGTCATTCTTTCAGTCCATATTTCATCTGTCATTCTTATTATACTTCCTTTACACGTCCATTTCTTTTTTTTGCATGTACTGTAGTTAGAATATCCTCTACTTTAGTTTGCTCTCGTACCCATGTTGCTCTGTTTGCGTCCCTTAGTGTTTTTTCCATCATTATTCTTTCTATAGCTCTTTGAGTTGTGACTAGCTTATGTTTCAAGGTCTTAGTAAGGCTCCAAATGTTTGTTGCATAAGTTAATGTGTTGATGTGCAAGTTATTATGGGTAAGACCATCTGATTAAATCCTTTTCTTTTCATAGAAAGTGGCATTTTACGTTTGGTAGTCTTATTTTCTTTACCAAAAGCTCTCCATCCCCTGCTTATCCTTTTTTTAATTTCAATCTCATGTCCTGGGGATACATTTACCGTATGTCCTATGTATGTATATTCATTATCAATCCCTAGAGGTTCATCCTTAAGCCTTATTTGTTTTCTTTGCATTTTTATTGAATTTATCCTAGTTTTGCTCGTATTCCTTTTCAGTCCTATATTTCTGCTTTCTCTATTCAAATCTTCTATCATCTTTTGCAATTCCTTCTGTCATATATTGGTTTTTTATTATTATTTTACTATTGAATATAACAGACTTTTATTCGTTATCTTGTTTGCTTATTGTTTTGCATTATAAATGATTGAATCCTCTCCCATAGCTTCCAATACTTTTGTACTCTAGCGTCATTTATACTTTTATAACGTTTTATGCTTTTCCTTGTTTTGTTTTCTGCTGACCCAAGGCCCGCTAAATCGCCAATGGCCATTTGCTTTTGTAAGTTATTTTCTACTTAATAAAGCCAGTATTAACGATGACTTTGGTTTCACGCTAACTCCAAAACCTCAAACTTATAATAAAGTGGCAATGAATGAAGTCTGGATGCAGGATGTTGATTTTTTGAGCAGATTTCAAGACGCTGGTTTGCACCCAACATGTGTATGCCTTGTACGGGAGTCCGGACCAAAGTTCCTAGGCTAGCGCCCTTGCATTTTATTTACGCCTTTAGGCTATCTGGATTCCAACCTGTTTCCAGGGGGTGATATCATTGTTTTTTGGAAGAATTGTGCCATTGGATTTGGTTAGCTGTATTTTTCCCATGTTTTTAGGCTGGCTAGTAAACCTGGTATGCTGCCTAACCTGTTTGCATAAAAAGTGCCCATGGTTGGTTACATGGAGTCAACGATTTCTAGTGTTCTACGATGGCTTCGGGATCCCAAAGTAAGATTGAACCTTTTGACCCTAAAAAAATTAAGCTAGACGTTTGGTTATCTGTGCTGCAAGCACATTTTGGTTACTATGGCATTACTGAGGAGGTTAAGAACAAAAATAGTCTACTTATTTCTTTAGGTACAGAGACTTTCAGTGTTTTAGCCTCTCTCTGTTCACCTAAATTACCTCTTGAAACATCTTTAAAATGATATTGTTTCTCTCTTGAAAACCCATTTTATTGTGAAACTGTCCTATTACAGATCTTTGATTAGGTTTCAGCAAAGTAAGAAAAATCGTGGTGAGTCATTGCGTGATCTTTATGCTGATCTGAAATCCATAGCTTCCGACTGCGATTTTGGTACTGCCTGTGACGGTCGAGTCAGAGATCAGTTGTTTATTTTCATTTATAATAGTTTATTATCCGAATTTGGCTACTGAAAATTTGAATCTACAAACTATGGCTTCGGCGGAAACCCTTAAAAGAGTTTTAAATTTTGAGAAAGCTTTCTGTTCTGGGAAAGCTGGTTTAACTGATAGTGTTAATGCTTTGAATTTAAATTATAGTGCAAACATACGTAAAGCTAATTTCAGTTGAAGTCATTGTGGTTATCCTCATCATAATGAGAATTGCAGATTTTCCCATTTATCTTGATCTTTCTGTAATAGAAAAGGGGACCTGAAACGTATTTGTCCTCGCTTTATTTAGTCAAATCAATGCCCAAAAGTTTCACCTAAGCCAAGTGTGGAAAAGAACAGTGATTGTAAAAGTCAATTTTACAAATCTAAGAAAAAGATAGTTTTTAAAAAGAAAGTAAATGCTTTAGCTGAATGGGATTATTCAGATTTTGATGATGATGATAATTGTGATCAATTGCTTAATTTCAAGGATGAGTTTGATGACCCAGAATCAGATCACATGCTTAATTTGGAGAGTGATTATGATAATGCTGAACCAATCAGAACAAAGATTGCCTTGAAGTTGAATAATACTGATATTCCATATGAATGAGATAGAGATGCTGTGGCTTCAACTCTGAATTGGGAATATGTTCAAATTTTAGGGTTGTCTGTTCAGCCTAGTAGTAAAGGGCTGAAGGCATATGGAAATAATTCTATTCATGTAATTGGCAAGGTATTTGTTAATGTAAAATTTAAAGATTAATACATCTGTCATGGTTTTTATGTGGTTGAAGACCCTAATGTCAATTTGTGTGGTAAAGATTTAATGCCAAAGTTGGGTATTCATTAAACAGGAATTGAAGATGAGGTAGTGCCTAATTCTGTCTTGGATGTTAAATCCCAGTTACTAGTGTAGTAACTAAACTCCACTTGAAAAGTGGCGCACTTCCTAAATTCCACAACTAGGCCTGTTGCTAGTAAATATGTAGAGCTTGTTGATAATGCATTAGATAAGCTTGTGGAGGATGATGTGATAGAACCTGTTAAATTTAGTGTTTGGGCAGCTCCTATCATGCCTGTTTTGAAAAGTGTTAAACGGTCAATGCGATTTTGTGGGGATTTCAAATATCTTAATAACAATATTGCTTGTAAGAAATCTCCTTTACCTAGACTTGAGGAAATATTTACTATAGTGGGTAAGAGTAAAATCTTTTCAAATATTGATCTTAAGGATACATATCAACAGTTACCTGTAGATGCTGATAGTCAAAAATTGCTTGTGATAAACACTCCCAAGGGATTATTTAAGTATGAGACTTCCCTTTGGTGTTTCTTCATCATCCGCTATCTTTCGGAGGTTCTTTTCTCAAATTCTAATGCATATTGATGGTGTTATTGCTTTTCTAGATGACATTTTTATTGGGGGAGAGACTAAAAAAGAAAAGGATGAGAGACTAAACAGAGTGGGAGAGCTTCAGAAGGATAATGTTGCCAATAATAAAAGTGAAACTGTTTTAAATACCAGTAATTTAGAATACTTAGGCTATGTCATTTCAGGAGATGGAATTAGGCCATCACCAAAGAAAATAGCTGCAATTCTGGAAGCCCCTGCTCCAAAGTCTGTTTCTGAAGTAAAATGAGTTTTGGGTAGGGTTACTTATTATTCGAGATTTGTTCCTAATTTTTCTAGTGTACTTTCTCCTCTTATGATCATTTGAAGAAAAATGCAAAATTTAAATGGTCTGATAATGAGGCTAATGTATTCAGTACAGTCAAAGCTGAATTATCCAGGTCCAATTTTCTTGCTAGAAGTGGATGCATCTCCAGTGGTTGTTGGATGTAATCTAATGCAGAAATTCAATATTATTGAAAAACCAGTCAATTTTGCAAGTGAGAAATTGTCAGCTGCTGAGTTGAAATACTCACAATTGGACAAGGAAGCTCTAGCTTTGGTGTATGCTGTATCCAAGTTTAAATCTCTTTTTTTAGGTCGCAAATTCGTAATGTGAACTGACCACAAACCTTTACTTGGTTTATTTGGCAGAACCAAGTTGGTACTTATGAATGCCGATGCTAGGGTACATCGTTGGGCCTTGCTGCTTTCCCAATTTGATTACGATTTATGTTTTAAAGCTGGCAAGGACAATGTAGTCGCAGATACTTCGAGTCGGTTACCCCTTTCTGATTCGTATTTGGATTCAACTACCCTTACTGAATATGGTTCAAGCTTTGGATGATAGAAATTTATCTTATGGATCAATTAAATCTTTGTCTAAGTGTGATCCTGTTTTTAAGAAAGTAATCAGTTGTGTGAAATATGGCTGGGTTAATGATCCTTTAATTTCTGAGTTTTTCCAAAGTGAAAGGCAATTTACGCCTTTATGATGATGTACTTTTGTATAGAAACCGTGTGGTTATTCCATCTGATAAGCGAAATGTAGTGTTGGATCAATTACATGTTGGTCATAATGTTATTAGAGCAATGAAAGCTGAAGCACGCAATTGGGTATGGTGGCCAAAAATAGACCAAGACATTAGTGAAATGACAAAATCATGTAATGTATGTTTTAAAAACTATCAAACTCCTAAATATTCTGTTTTGTCGTGGCCAGAGACTGGTAAACCATGGGATAAAGAACATAGAGACTATGCTGGTCCTATAGATGGGAACTACTTTGAACCCATTTTGTCTCCTATTCCAATTGTTAGAAGTTCTGATACTGGTTTAAGCTGTGAAAATAGTAACACCTTTAGTGCCTCTGAAATTTCTGTTGAGCCTGCTATTGCAGATAAGTCAATTCATAATAATGTATCATTGCCTGAACCAGTACCACTACGTAGATCGGGTAGAGTGGTTAAACCACCTGATAAACTGAATCTTTAATTACATAGGATATCTTAATCTAAGGGAAAAGAAAATATCATATATTGATTTATTATTATTATTATTATTTTACTATTGAATATAACAGTTTTATTCCTTATATTGTTTGCTTATTGCTTTGCGTTATAAAAGATTGAATCCTCTCCCATAGATTCCAATCTTTTTGCCTTATGAAGACGTATGGGCTGGTGTTCAGGGCGGTTGGTCGGTAGTGCTTGGTTCTGTCCCTGTACGTCTTGCTTCAGGGCGTGAATTTCCCCGCTATTTCGCGTAGATGGGCAATGCTGACGTCATTGTAGCCTGGCTCGGCGGGGAAGAATTCACCCGGAACAACCAGTGTTTTGCTGTACACCTTCTCGACCGGGGAGGTGTCGCCGTCGGACCTTGGGGCTGTGCCGAGTCCGAGGAGGACCCATGGTAGTTGATGGACCCAGTATTCGTCGGTACACCTGGCCATTAATGCTACTTTCAGGGAACGATGGCATCTTTCAACCATGCCGTTTGCTGCAGGGTTGTAGGCGGGCGAGGGACGCATCTATCGCCGGCAGAGTATTTGTGGTTTTCATGAACAGTCTGGCAAAACAGGCTCTACCACCCACACCAACGATCCCTACGACCACCAAAGGGAGGGAGGTCGGGTTTTGCTGCAAACCAGTCATATACCTGCTGTGGGTTAGCGTTAGACCCTGATGGGGGATTTGGAGGGGTAGCTACTCCCTGCATTATAATACACGCAGGCTTTTTCTATTTGTCTTTCTAGGCTGATAAGTTTGGTATAGCAGGAAAGGGCAACGGGATTGTTGGAATGAGGTCTCCACAGAGCTTTAAATTCAAGGAAATCCTAATGAATTCTACCAAATCGGACATTACAGTATAATACTCTAAACAATTAGGGCTTATAAAGTTAAAATCTAGTGAGGCAACAGATTGCAGAGCTTTATCTGCATCTTCTTAAAGGAATTTAAACTCTAGCAACTCTAGCGTTTGAATTTGAAGACATGCATTAATGTCTAAAGAAACTGATGTTTCCTCGGTCATCGGTGGAGAGTTAACAAAGTGAAAGTCTTTATCCGCCATCTTGAATAGACACCGTGTATGATGGTACAGGATGTTGAAATAATTTGAATAACGAAAATAAGTAAAGTAAACTGGTAACATGATACAGGGCACCGAGAATGTTACAGACAAACGGTTACAGAGAGGGGCAAAAGGGAGGACAAGGATAAAAGATACCTATACAGGCGAACAAACCAAAGCATGAAACCAAATGAATTATTAGGGAAAAATAAGATGACTAAAAATGAACAAATCAAAATCGCAGCTCTAAAGCTCGCAATACATATGTAAAACGTGCAACTTGTACCGATAATCAGAACAAGTAAAATAAGACCTAAGTTCTCCTACAGGGTAGAGCTTTCTGGCTAAAACGCTTGATTACACAGGTGCCTTTGTTCATTAAATAATACCAAAAATAATACATCTTAATGCATCTCTTTACCTATCAAAGTCTGGGCTTAATCATTCTACAAAATGCTATGTATGAGTTTTATGTTATGACATGACCAGGTGAATTTTATGTAGCTATTAGGCTATGAGTGAATTCGATAAATTTAAAACTTCATTATTCCATAAATCAATGGTGCCTCCTCCAGTTCGAAGGACCACTAAAATAAAGCGTTAATGATATTATGTGCGAAATAATTCAAGGATTTTTGGACCCAGGTCTGGAGGAATAGAGCGCCAGCACTCTTGCACTCAACAAACCAGAGAACCGTAACAAACACAGTTTGCTAACCATACAGAAGTTAGAGTCCAAAAATATAATGAATGAATAATAAAGGTATAACAAATGAAGGTTACAAAGGAAAGAAAGGAAAACTGTGATGTGCAAACTCGGCAAATAACAGACGAAAAAAAAATTTAATAATGGGAATAACTAAAATAGAGCATGGAAAGAATTTCCACATTCATCATTACAATTGAAAAAAATTTAGCAATGCAGGTTCCCTTATTTTATTTGTGTAAAATAAGGAATTATTTTAGTATTATATTATAGCATAACATTACCATATTGTTGGGTTAGTTTTGCATGAAGGCACATAAAGTTCATAACTAAGTAGGGTTTTTTTTTAGCATGAATCATCAAAAAGTGCATTAATAATAATAATAATATTAATAAAAAAAATCATAACACAAGAGCTAGGTTAGAATGAACTTAGTTTATGACGTTGACTTCATAGAATTCGGTAGCCTAACCTAATTCAGGTAAGAATTCATAATGCCTCTTGACATTGAGCATCATGAGTATTTACGGGCTGCCTAAGGCAAGAGCCCGTGTCTTACACAAGGTAAGGCAATCTGAGACAGACAGACAGACATCATGAGCACTACGGACCGAACAAGGGAAAGGCCCGTCACCAACAGGAACTGTTGGCTGCAATACATCATGAGCAATTCAGCATTGTTGCAGATCCAAATTCTGTTGCAACACGAGGGGAACAGTGCTGTGATAATTTTAGGATTTATTTAGGTACATTAGTTGATACTAAAGTTGCACATAAGAAAACATTACTAATGCATAGTGCAGGCAGAGAAGTTCAGGAAGTGTTCAAGCCATTGGAATCTGCAAATGGAACAAGTTAAGCTGCCTTTAAGGCTCTTACCACATATTTTGCTTCTCAGGTCAATAGGTTATTTTAAAGTTTAGATATATTTGTGACTAGACAAAGGATTTTAGCTGCCTCGTGTGAATTTCTAGTTATAAAATGTTATGATCGATCAAGTTAATGCACATCAAAAGAGCTAAGGAAAAACTTATTGCAGGATAAAGATTTAACAATAGAGAAGGTAATAACTATAGTCATAGCTTTAAAAACATCCAAGAGACAAAGGTAACATAATTAGTTCTACAAGCAATAAAATGGAAAATTCTAGTGATAGGAAATTTCTTAACCTTAATGCATATCAGAATCCCAGTTATACACAGAAACAAAAGGAAACACCAAAATGCTATATGTGTGGTAAAAGTGATCTTCTTGTGTTACGATCTTAAAATCGTTACAGGTTCTTTTAATAAGTAAAATAAATGCCAACAACAACCAACATTGAAACATGGGAAATGAATATAAAAAGAAACACACAAAAAAAAAAAAAACGCAGTACGTTTATTCACAAACTTACAAAATAAACTAATGATACTTCTTTGGTTACTTTAGCTGACAAATCAAATCAATCAAAACACCAATAGAAAAGGGGAACAGTCAGTAAGGTAGAAATACTTAAAGAATAGTTTTCTGCAGCTACTGAGACGATACTGGTACGGAGAATTCAGGCTTGAGAACGTTGCAGAAGGGCGGCTGAAGTTCAGGTGAAACTGGCACGATGACCGGATTCGAAGACGTCACAAAAAGGGTGTCTTCAAGTAGGGACATCAGTGGTCTTCTTCCAAGAATTTGATGATGGTGTTGAACTAAGGTAGGCTGTAGACAGTGTTGGCTACTTCTCGTCACAAGCAGGGAGGCTTGGCTGCTTCAATTTGTCTCTTCTTCTCGGCCATAACAGGATTTTTTCGAGATAGGTTTTTGTTGTCTGAAGGGAAGGTTAGAATCTGGCTCTATCAGACTTTTGGTCTTTTATGTTTCTCATCTCACTAGGACTTGGATCTTATCTGCTTCGGACATAGTTTGTCTCTTGTCTTCTGTCCTGTCCTATCTCCCTTGGACAAGCTCTTCTTGAAGTTTATATACCCATGTATGCGCGGAGTTGATTACACTGGGCAGTGGTCATCTCCATAGAATGTGTTCTTTTTAACAATTCTGCATCCATATTGGCTTCTTCAAAAACGCCTACTTCGATCACACCATGGAAGCTTCTAGAAGAAATTTCTGAGGCAATCTGGACCACGTATTAAGTCGTAACAAAAGGGCAGGACATGTCCTTCCATGATGACATATATCCTAAAAAAGGATTTCCCTCAGGCTCGGTTTCTCAAAATATGTTGACTCCACTAATTAAGATGATGACATCTTGGTCAAAACAGGACAGTTTCCTTATCACGGCAGGCGCTTTCGGCGAGGCTTGGTTTGCTTCCAAAATGTTGACGGCAATGAAGTGATGACAGGATTGCCCAAACAGGACCGTAGTCGAATCTCGTCTCGCTTCACTGTTCACACTTTGGGAATAGATATTTTTGCCTTTTATTATATCCTCTTAAAGGTATTGTATTTACCCATGAAACGTCGCCTCCCCCCCTCACCCCCACACACCCTAAAAAGAAAATCTACTGATTTTACTTTTTTTTAAAGTCTGCAACGAAAAAACTCATCCATCCCTGAACTGAGGAACATCTGCATGAAACTCCAACTTAACATCAGGAAAACATTCTTCTTTAGCATTCCAGGACTACTACGTACATAAATCCCTAAGTGCTCCGTGTCTTACATAAGGTAAGGCAATCTACACACACACACACCAAAGTGCTGCAAGGCTGAAACTAAGCAAAACAATTCCTTCACAATAGTTGAATAATTTTGTTGAGCTTTATTCAGTTTTTTTTTAAAAATATGCCACTGGTTGCTTCGTCCCATTCAGTTCTTGCAACAAGACTCTTCCTATACCAATGTCACTAGCATCAATCGCTAAATTATATTCCTTCCTAAAATCAGGTAACAATAATACTGGCTCGTGAAGCATTACAGCCTTTAATTTATTGAAAGCGTCTACACATTCCTCATCAAATACAAAACTTTGTCCCTTCATGAAAAGATTAGTTATGGGACCACTTATTTCTGAAAAATTGGGTACAAATCTACGGTAATATGAAACCATCCCGAGAAATCTTATGGCCTGCTTTTTTAGTTGCTGGGATAGGGAAATTGATGAAAGCTTCTGTGATCCCACTTTAAGACAAATCTTACCGACACCCACTTTATGCCCTGAATAAGTTATATGGGTTTTCCAAAATTTGCTTTTTAAAGGGCTGTCAGGACTTTAGCTAATATTCATAAATGTTCTTCCCAAGTTTCTGAAAATATAACAAGATCATCTAAATACACGACACAGTTATCAATACCATTTAAAACTTTATTCATTAATCTTTGGAAAGTACTGGCTGCATTTCTTAACCCAAAAGGCTGTGACGGGCCGAGAGAAGGTTGTGACTCAAAGGCAGGTTGAAAGCAACTGAGTAATTTATTATAGAACACTCTCCTTTATATACAAAACCTCAAGGCAACAGGAAATTTCATGTTAAAAAAACAGACAATGTTACAGAGGAAAAACGCAGACATGTTTATTCTGGTTCTTTTTAGTGCGAGGGAAGAGCGAAGATACAAGCATAATATATACAAAATGAATTATGTACGATCATGTGACACACGGTTGGTACAAGGCATTACTTTAGGTTCATAACTACCGAACGGTGTTATAAAAGCGGATATTTTCCTAGCTTGTCTGCTTAGAGGTACTTGCCAATAACCTTGGCCAAATCAAGCTTGGAGATGAATTTAGCATTTCCGATCCTATCTAAGCAATCGTCGATCCTGGGAAGTGGAAAATTACTTTGCTTAGTAGCACTGTTTACTTTTCAGAATTCAATGCACAACCTATGTGTTCCATCTTCCTTTTTTACTAGAACTATCGGAAAACACCATTCACTCTGGCTAGGAACTATCAAATCATTATCTAACATATACTTTATTTCCTTTCGTACTGAATTTGCCTTCTCTGGACTCAAATGATACGGACTTTGTCTAATAGGTTTAGTGTCCTGTAACTCGATATTATGAACTAAAAGATTAGTTAAACCTAGTTTATCACTAACAGTTTCTGGATAATATAGAAAAATATTATATAGCTCACTACGTTTTTCTTCTTCTAAGCTAGAGTTAAATAACTAATTTCTCGCTGCGACACAAATATTACTGGTAGTACAGTACTTGGCGTTTGTTGTATTTCTTTAGCAAGTTTATGTGCAGTCACTTAGCTCTACGTCTATCCATATCAATTAAGTAATTCAAATTGCCCCTTTTTCCTAAAATAGGAAAAGGACCTTCGAACTTATAAGATAATGAGAGACTTACTTTCTGAATTAATCCTAAGACTTTATCTCCCACACGGAATTTTCTCTCCTTTGCCTTAAGATCATATCTTCTTTTAGTTTGGCCTTGGTTGTTTCTCTCGTTTTATATTGCTAATTGCCAAGCTTTTCCTAAATTCTGCTTGTAATTTTCTAAATTCTAAATGTAATCGTCTCTACTCTCTTGAAGCATTAATTTACACTTTAAAATTTCTAAGGTCCTTTAGCGGTGTGACCGAATTCAAATTCAAATTCAAAGGATTTATTGACATAAACATTACATCAGATGGGGTGCAATAGCATGCTGATAAACCCGCCAACGAATATAGTGAAAATATACATACATAATATCATCAAACAGTATTATACAAACAAATCAAGCAATGCCTACGTTATTTGTTCCAGTAAACGTTAGGAAATTTTTGACAATTTTAGTACAAACATCATTATCTAAAAAAATAACATACCTGATCCCTTACTTTGTTAAAACTGCCATTTCTGAATTCTGATAAGTTACTACATTCCAATATATAATGTTGTAGTGTATGCTTACGTGATTGACCACATAACCTACCGGAAGCACTTTCACCATCAATATACTGCCAACAATATTTGTAATCCAACTGTATTCTCATTACTAAAGTATCTATTTTAGATAAAGCCTTACCATATGTGACATTTGTATTTTCTGATACAAATAAATAGTGCATCATACTTTCACTTGCATTGTTTATGATTCTTTGAATCTCCTCCTTCTCCCATACACATCTCTTAATCCTCATTCCTTTCTTAACTCTGTTTAGACTCACAGTACTCTCTATGTCAACATCCTCTTTATTGGTGGCGTCCCTAGCAAGTTTATCGGCAACTTCATTTAAATCAATACCCACATGTGAAGGTACCCAGAAAAAATGAACAAAATTTCCATGTCGTTCTATAGAACAAACCAGTTCTTTACATCCATTGGCCAAGTCAATATCTACAGGACTTTTACTATTGAGGGCAAGCAAAGCACTTTGCCAATCAACAAACACAAATACATCCTTCCTCTTATTTTTTACTAATTTCAGCCCTTCGTGAATGGCGTGTAATTAAGCAGCAGTTGTAGAAGTTCTGTCCTCAATTCTTTTAGACATAATCCATCAACAGATACATTGTCCTCATAATATTCCTGTACAATAACTCCACATCCAACCTTTACACCATGAACAGAACCATCGCAGTACATGTGATTGGCATTTCATTTTGACAATTCACTAATTTTGGATAAGAATGTCTGCTTTAACTCATACGTATTACACTCCTTTTTCTTAAAGCTCAAAGTACAAATATTAACTTTCAGTCTACAACATAACCACGGCTTAGTAGATACTGATTTCTTCAATTTAACACAATACTTTACAACATCATATTTCATCATTACATTGTACAATTTCCTAAGATAACTACTACACTTAAGAGAAGCGCCTCCATTACCAGAGAACTTATCAACAGCCATTTTCAAGGCGTTCTCCCCTATCCTAATCATACGAACAGCAGCTATAGCAGTTATCTCATTTATTCGATCTGCAATGCTAGGTAAATTTAACTCTAATCTCATAAGTTCTATTCTTGTACTCATGGAGCAACCCAAAATTATTCTCATTGCCCAGTTTTGCAAAAATTCCAAAGATCTCAGTTCCCTTTCAGGGTAATTTATTAGTACAGGCGCTGCATAGTCAATAACTGAGCGCACTGTGCTGATGTACACCATCCTCAAGACAGGTATTCATGCACCAGTGCCTCGATTTGCTAAAACTTGCAAGGGCCTTAATCTTGCCAGACACACGTTTTTTAAGAGAACAATTTCATCTTTGGTTTTATTAAAACTTATGTACATGCCAAGATACTTATAACAGTTTACCTTTTCCAACATCTTTCCATTAATTACAAAAATACTTCCATTAATCATAGGCGACTGTATTTTGCTTTTATCTTCATTAATCACCAAACCCATATGCATACATAAATTTCCCAACTCTTCCAAAGCCCATTGCAATACTGTTTCATTGACACATTGTATAAGAATATCATCAGCATAAACAATAACCTCTGTACCTCTAGGAAAACTATGTCTCGCTATTCTATCCATTAAGACATTAAATAAGGTAGGACTATGTATACCGCCCTGGGGCGTGCCCAATTCCATCAACATTTCTTCCGACTCATATCCTTGATACCATACCTTGGCTCTTCTTTCAGTTAGATAACTCTCAATCTACCTTAGTAACGCACCCTTAACGCCTTTGTTAACAAGTTCTTCTAAAATCACATCAATACTAGCCCTGTCAAATGCCCCTTTTAAATCCACGAATGCCCTACACTTTACATTAGGATTACTTGAGGCCTTGATAACACAGTCAGAGGTACTCCGTCCTTTTATGAAGCCAAACATATTTGAAGACAATTGGTCTCCAATCGCAAAGAGTAACCGATGCAGTAGAAGTCTTTCCATTAGTTTGCATAAGCAGGATGTTAGAGAAATAGGCCTATACTGTCCATTCCCTTTATGAATGAGTAAAATAATGGCAATTTTCAATTTAACAGGTAATCTGCCATTTTCATAAGAAAGATTAATCAAATGTAACAGAGGGTTATCCTCCATCAAGATTAAACAGTTTATCACGTCATATGTGACCCCATCTTCACCAGGTGCAGTATATTTACCTTTTTTGATGCTAAACAATAACTCATCTTTTGTAAATGGTAAAGAAGTCTCATCATTCACAGCTGCTTGCAGTGCCACAAGTCGTCTTCTCTTATATCTCCTATTCTGCAGACAAGCCTGAACGTTGTTTGGGAGACCATTGACACTAGCAGCAGCAGCCTATTCCCTCATTAGTTCATTCGCTTTACCCTTTGGGTAAGAGTGAGCAACAACTCTCTTCTTTTTCCCCCTCGCCTTATTAACCTCGTTCCATATTGTCCCAGTATTTCTCTCTTACGTTTTTTCTTACCTTTGATGTCCCATTTGCTATTTCTAGCATTGTTTCTCTGCTACTACTATCATTTGGATATTTACTCCAATTACTCTGAGCTTTTCTTGACAGTTTATTCCAACCCAGCACTTCCTTATCATTTGCATATGTAGATTTTTTCACAGTATTTGTACAATTCTGCATAGGCACATCTAAAATACCGCCAACCACACTAAGCAAGTCGTCATAGAATTTATTTTCATCATTATCATGACCATTTGCATTTTTATAGTCCTTATCCCACTTGCTAACCTCCTCTAAAAATTCAGCTTTTTTATCTGGTTTTAAACAATACCTTTTCCGTCTTTTACTACTGAGCTGTTTTTCTACACCTAAAGAAGTTTTGATTGCAAAGTGATCACTCACCATTTCACCAACGACTGAAGCATCAGCCGTACACTCGGGCATATTAAAAAGTAAGGCATAATCGATTCTGCCACCTCTTATGTGTGTGGGTTCTCCTTTCCTTAGGACACGTACATTGTCTAAGGTATTCAGGATGTTATTTGACATAAAACCATTCCTATTTTGACTACCTCGGCTTCCCAAATTATGATGTCGAGCATTCAAATCTCCCATAAATAAACAACACTCATTGAAAATACACATAGGTAAATTCTCAAGATCTAATTTATCTGCATGTACATACATGTTAATTACATAAAGCACACTATCCCTCAAATGCAACTTAACACACAAACACTCGGTACCATTAATTATTGTAGCAGTAGATATAACAGAAGGAATACTATTTTTAACAAATGTAATCAGACCTCTAGTATTATTTACATTATCAGCTTGCAATTCAAAACTCTGATATCCTGTCAGTTGGAAACCAATACCATTAACACCAGTCTCTTGTAAAGTTATCACATCAAGGTCATGAGAAAGTACATAAGCATGGATATCAGTTGACCTTTTTTGGAGGCTATTCACATTCCAAGATAATGGGTTAAGACTAAACCCCTCCATTTTCCTTAATTTCTTCTCTAAACTTTCTAGCAAGTAAGACTACATTAATTTTCATATCATCATTAGGCCGTTGCATGTATTCCAGTACTGTATCTAACAAGGAAACCATATAATTAATGGACGTATTACAATTTTCTCTCCTACCATTTGGCAAGGCATTACTTTGTTCACTTTGATTCGAATCCATATTAGACACTTTAGGTTTACAAATTACACTACCGGAATTATTACCTTCATCATTCCACTTGAAAGAAGAACCATTCTGTGCATCAGCATTCCCAGCTACTGTAGAAACAGCCAAACTTTTAACATTGCAAACTTTTGTGAGTTGATCCTGTAAACTCATAATTACCTTTTTAAGTGCCCCAATCTCTGCACGAAGAGCATTGATAACACCTTCATTAATAATACTATCCCTATAAAAGTCATCCCTCGTTTGTTTCATCATAACTGCACTCTGACGGCACCTTTCTTCTTCCCGGCGCTCCCTTACATTAACAACGGGAGTAGCAGTTTCATTCACTTGCCCATTTACTGAAGAATAATGCATCGAGTTCACCGTTTTATTGTTTTCCACGACTGGCCTCTTTTTACACTTCCACGAGTTTGCATTATGTTCACCTCCACAGTTACAGCATTTTGGAACAATCTTAACATTATCTTTTATCTTTTCCAGGCATTCCTTTGAGTTATGGTTCTTGCTGCAATATCTACATTTATCACTATTTTGGCATTTGTATTCCTTATGACCCCATTTACTACACTTGAAACATAACAAAGGACCTTTATTATAGATAGTCACTCTCCTACACCCAATGCAGGGAACAATTATTTTTTCTGGAATTTCGCCCATTATTAATGCTATTACCAGCGGCTTAGCGATAGATTGACCCTTCTATTTAGTTTCACGTCGCTTAACCCAAGCAACTCTCCTATCAGTAAGCAATTCTTCTGGGTCCAAACAGACTGGAAATTCGAACACAATAATTTTCGTATGTTTAACATTATCTTTTGGTTTTTCTAAAATAACTTCTTCAAAGCCAGAGGTAGTTAGATACTCAACTGCGTTATCATCTTTCACAGTTATATACGGCCTATGTTTGCCCTCCTTAAACAAGACTTCAAAACTTGGATATTTCTTAAAAAGCCTTACCATCCACTGCATTTTGTTATGATAGTTCATATCCAGCATACTGGGAAAGTACAGCCGCTTTCTTTCACCAGAGACAGCAGTACTGTCTTTCCTTACCTCATTCCTAACTAAACTTGATCGAGAATTTTCAACCTTAGATGTACCAGTACTCACCCGTTGTCTCTAGGTGATTGAGGTATCTCCATTTTCATTTCCACTTGAGCTGCCATCAAATACGTCAGTTTGGGGCCTTTGCAGTTTTTTTCCAGTTTCTTTTCTTTCTGGTTATAAAAGGGGCCACAGTTGTTTCACTCATTTCATTACTAGATGATACATCCATTTGTGCCTCTCCTATGGTGTCCTTAGAAGCCATCAATCACAAATTAAGTTTCAGAAGAAAAGAATCTTGAAAAATTAAAAGGATATTAACTAGCGGCGAACAAGAGTAAGCCAAGAGCCGAAGTGGAAGGATGAAGAACGGCAACAATCGTCCACCATCCAAGCCAAAAGCAAAGGGCAATGTGACCGAACAGCAACTCAAAAGGACTAAATCCTGTAGTGTCATTAGGTGCCAATCATAAGGCTAACAAGACAAATGGTAATTTTTCTTCCCAGTCATGTTCAAAGTTATTACATAATTTTCGTAAGCAACTTTTTTTGATGGAAACGTTCTACAATCCCTTGCAACTCTGGGTGATACGGTGTGGAAGTTACAAGTTTGATACCTAGCTCTTTCATTTTGTCTTTGAAATATTTGGACACAAAATTACTGCCATTATCACTTTGTATAACAAGGCAAACCAAACTTGGAAAAATAATTCAACAACCTTTTAACTACAGTTTTCGCATTGCAGCTTCTTACTGGGATTGCTTCTGGATAATGGGTTAGTCTGTTAATGATTGTTAATAGATATATATTCCCTCCTTTACTTCTAGCAAAGGTCCAACTATATCAATTACGACATTCTCAAAAGGTTCTCCCACTGATGGAATATAACATAAGGGAGCTCTGGGAATTACTTAATTAGGTTTACCAGCAATTTGGCATTCGTGACAGCTTAATACATATCTCTTCACGTCACTTTTCATCTTAGGCCAAAAGTAAGTCTTACTTATACACTTGAAAGTTTTATTTACCCCTAAATGTCCTTTATCATCATGTGCTAATTTCAGAATGAATTCGTGAAACTTCTTATGCATTATTGATTGTTCCATAACTTCCTTTTTGCTAACTGACTTGGAACGAGCATAACATCACAAAATTTCGTCTTTTAAACAAAAGGTTTCCTTACAAACATTATCGGGATCATCATCCAGCTCACTTTCAAAAATTCGAGACAATGTCTCATCCTCTCTCTGCAACTTAATCAGCTCATCTCTATTCAAAATGTTAGTGCCTAAACCATTGCAGTAACTATTACGTGAATCCACTACATCGACTACGTCTACGTCACTACTTTCGGCAGGTACTTCATCAACTTGGCTAACACTGTCAACACCGATGGAGTCGGTCTTCTCAGCCCCACACTTGCTAAGATCAACCTCACCCCCTCCATCACACACGTTCGAATCCTTGAGCAAATTATGACTGTAGTCTATATCTGTATCTAAACCTGACGTAGTTACTACCATTTCAGGCACTGGAACCTCACTTAAAATAGGATTCACACATTTGGATGAAGTTAAATCATTACCAATAATAATATCGACGCCGTCAATGGGCAAATAGTCTACAACTGCTAGTTTTACATCTCTTGACAATCCCTGACTTATCAAGTTCATTTTTAATAAAGGACAAATAACACAAGTATTCGGAAACCCACCCAACATAACTTTTTCCATCATACTGATTTTTGCCCTTGTTGGCACACTCTCTTTCCTAATAAGGGAAACGACTGCTCCGGTGTCCCTAAGCAAGACAAATTCTCTCAAATCCTGTCCTTCAAGCAAAGAAACTACACCTTCAGACAAAAAATCTCCGTAAAATGTCCTAGTTTCCTTCATAATGTCATTTCAGCTTGAGGAAAGATTATTAACTAAGGACACTGGTTTCTTGACATTCTTCTCCTCTGCCATACAATTCCTTGTTATATGCCCTTTCTTATTACATCGATAACAAATTATTTCTGAACTACTACCTTCCCATTTGTTCTTACAAAACCTGGCAGTATGACTTGGTTTTCCACACGCATAACTATAATAATGATAATCATATTTCCCTGTATTACTATTGCTAAAAGTACTCTTACTATGTTGCATCTTACTAGTAAAAGGATTATTTTTCTTCTTACTATCACTTAAACTATGAGTAAGACTGTACTCATCTGCCAACCTTGTTGCATCTGTAAAAGACTTTTTACGCCTAACGTCTATATATAGCTTAATGTCTGGAGATATGTTATCTTTGAAATTTTCTAACAAAACTAAGTTCCTGAGATCATCAAAACTATCTACTTCTGCGGAAGTTAACCAATCACCAAATTATCTTTCTAACTTCTTTCCATATTCTACATAAGTACTGCTCTTATCCATTTTCAAACTTCTAAATTTCTTACGGTACGCCTATGGTACTATCCTGTATGCACTAAGAACAGTTTCTTCCACAATATCATAGTCTTCACTTTCATCCTCAGACATACAACTATACACAGAAAGTGTCCTACCACTTAAGACTGACTGTAAATACAAAGTTCACTTGTTTTTGGGACAACCTACTCTGTTCATTAACTTTTCAAAAGACATGAAATATTTCGTTACTTTTTCCTCATCAAATTTTGGAATTAATTTCAGCACTGCACCCATACCTAAATATTCAGAATCATCGTTCAATGATGAATTATTACTCCGTTTGCTACCTGACGCATTACTTCCTGGTCTGCTACCTGGCGGACTATTATGAAGGTTTTGCCTTAAACGAACGATTTCTAACTCATGCTTTACGCTGTCTTTCATTTTCATCTCGCTGTCTTTCATTTTTTTTCTCTTTCAGCTGCTCTTTCATCTCTCTCAAACATTTCCTGTTTTCTCTTAAAAACACACTCACGGAGAGCCTCGCTATCTAGACCAAGAAGTTTACCTGAAGCTATCAAATCTTTCGTAATCTCACTCATTCTGCTTCTTTCTATATTCTACCTGTTTTCAATTGGTTACATTGTTGAAAATCCTGGCAAGGTCGCCAACTGTTCCAATCTTAAAATCGTTACAGGTTCTTTTAATAAGTAAAATAAATGTCAACAACAACCAACATTGAAACATGGGAAATAAATATAAAAAGAAACACAAAAAAACACAACACGTTTATTCACAAACTTACAAAGAAAACTAATGTTCCTTCTACGGTTACTTTAACTGACAAATCAAATCAATCAAAACACCAATAGAAAAGGGGAACAGTCAGTAAGGTAGAAATACTTAAGGAATAGTTTTCGTAATAAGAGGGCAGCACATGTCCTTCCATGATGACATATATCCTAAACAAGGATTTCCATCAGGCTCATTTTCTCAAAATATGCTGACTCCATTAATTAAGACGATGACATCTTGGTCAAAACAGGACAGTTTCCTTATCACGGCAGGCGCTTTCGGCAAGGCTTGGTTTACTTCCAAAATGTTGACGACAATGAAGTGATGACAGGATTGCCCAAACAGGGCCGTAGTCGAATCTCGTCTCGCCTCGCTGCTCACACTTTGGGAATAGATATTTTTGTCTTTTATTATATCCTTTTAAAAGTATTGTATCTACCCATGACATCTTGCATATGAAGCACAGATACGCTCTACTGAGGGACAGATATGCCTAAATTATAGCAAGATGTGCCATTTTACAAATGATTGTAGGTTTTGTGAACAATATACGAAGAAGGTAAATGCTATTGTAAGTCCTTGATACATACGATGCCCTTCTTACAATCTCCAATACTGCACAGCAATCCCTTGATTGTGGTCAGGAAGTTCGTATTAGTGGCCTTGATTTTAGTGCTGCCTTTGACTATGTTAATCTTGAAGCCATTGTTTCCAAACTCAAATAGTTGGGAGTGCGTAGGTCTTTTCTTAGCATCATTTTTCAATTTTTAAGTAATAAATTGCAAAGAGTTGTTTAGGCACAATAATAAGTATAGGAATATGATCTTTGCTGTTCATCAGAGCAATGTTCTTGGCCCATTACTTCTAGTAAACGAATTTTGAAGCAAAGGGAAAAATCAATTTTTGGGTGAGATGGCCATGTCATCCTGATGGAAGCTTCCTATTGGCAGCTTTCTATGGGATATTTGGTTACAGTGATACTCCCAGAGAATTGACCATACGTCACCAGAATTCTAACTCCAGGCGCGAGTATCCTTAAAATTTTTCTTAAGGATATCGCATAATATCAGGGGACGTATTTCTTGATACGACACATGGCAATCTTCACCCCGAATAGAGATTTTGCTCTGAGGGGGAAGAGTGGCGAAATTGAAGGGGATCCATCATCAAGGTACCCAGTGGATCCCCTTCCCGTACTACTACAGGGTCTAGTATGGCTACCCATTCCTTGTTTTGTAACGAATTACGCATGGTGTACTCCCGCTTGCTCCAGTGTTCTAGACAGCTATTTACGAGGATTTATCAAGCATTCTCCAGCATCTTCTGCCTCTGAAAAGTTGAGTATTTAATCTTTCCTGTGTATAATTTTTAGCTCCCTTCTCCCTTTATCGGAGCGTAGCCGGTAACCAGAGGCACCATTTTGGACGCTGTCGTTCGCCATACATGCCTTATTTAGTTAGTAGTACGACGTTCCCGGTATTTAGCTTTAATGAATTATAGCTATTTAGGCAAAATTATACTAGTGAAGATATGATCATGCACGTATATTTCCTCTTCCTTAAATGTAACGTTCGTATACATTAGAGTCTCGGTGATATAAGTAGCTGAGATCTCGCCCCGCGCTAGGCTAACATAGCCTACGCGCTTTAGTATACTTTCGTACATTATCCCCGTTTACCCTCGCATATTGTTTTATCAATTCAACAGGAGATAGTATATCTCTTAGAATTATTTACATAAATCGATACTCGTCTCTTTTAGAGATTTAAGGGTAAACCCTTCCTTCCCTCTGAGTGTCGCCATCAGGCGACAACCCTATCTTGGTCTTGCCATAGAGTAGTAACTTGGAAAACACTGTTGCAGTGATGAAGGAGTTAGCTTGCTTATACCTATAGGGGTTGTTGGAAAATACTGCTGCAGTAACAAGGAGACAGATCGTTTACATCTGGGGGAGTTGTCAGGTAGCTGTTGACCAGGTAGGGTGTTTCCCCTTGGGCTCCCAGACTGTGAATTTGTGGTGCAGGACCTTTCCTTCTATTTCCCTCATTTGTTGATTGATTGATTGATTTGCAGTTCTCTGGAGGAGTAACAACTTGAAGGTCGTCCATTACTCATTTAAAGGGAGCTTGTTAGGTGAGTTTAACTACAAGCTATCTAGGTCTATTCCAAGAAAGTCTAAGATTACAATGGACATGATTAAGCAGTTCACTGGCAAAGGAGACGTATCATAGTTGAAGAAGGTAACCTTAGCGGCTAAGCTACAGAGAATATCAGTTTTATCCAGTTTTACTCCTTTATATCTGGAGGATGAGGCTCTAGCACTTTATTTGTAGAGGATTGTCTATTCATATCTGTTGTACATGTTATGATTATTATATGATCCTATTTCATTCATGTGCATTATAGGATCCTATTTCATTTATGTGTAGTGTGTCGTCTAAACATTGTGCATTATAGGATCCTATTTCATTTATGTGTATTGCGTCATCTATACATTGGCGCTCATTTGTGAGAATGTAAGCAAAGTGTTTCAGTTTGGCAGCTCATTTACTCGCTGCGTATATGGTACAGTATTATTGTCTATAGACTTTAGCTAAACTTTATTATCTATTATATGCTAGCAGCAAATGGTTCATTAGCGAGCTGTGTATACTGTGAATTTACTAACTGACTCATATATGCTATTAGGTATCAGTGTAATTTCATATTGAATTTATTTTGACTGCCGATGCAAATGCCATTTTATTTCTCATCGTGCTATCTTTCATTGCAGATATTATCATTGTCATGTGATGCCTTCCAAGTGATAATAAACATTTCATGAACAAAAAGTGAATCTTATTTAATTTGGAGATGGGTGATGAAGACCAAGAAAATGCAGAAAAAAATTAGGAAAAACTGATAGCATTTTCTGATGATTCATTCTCTGCTTTAGGAAAATTTGTTCAATTGAAGGGGACGTGAGAGCCAGTTCTTGTGTATGCTAATGAAATTAGGAGGTTGGCCTGCTTAGCTAAGTTTGATAAGTTTGATTTAGAAAATGAAGTGAAAGTGAAACCAACGTTTGGTAATTGTTTTTCCAGATAACATTAGTGTTGCTTTACAGCAAGTGCCAAATGTGATGACAATGGCAATGAGTGAATTGATTAATTATGCTAGGATTTTGTCCTCTAAACAGCAAGGTGGTGTGGTAGCTGTAGCCCAACTGTCAGGAAGAGTGGAGAAGGAGGAAGTGGTGAAAAACCTGAGAATAGGGCTAGGCCTTTCCACTTTAAAGGTAAATGTTTCTGTTATGTATTTTGTACAGCAATACCATATTGGTTACGTGTATTGAGAGTAATGTTGCACAGTATTGCATTGATAGAACATGTTTGAACGTTAATTATAAGTGTAGTATGTTATGAAGGATTTAATGATTTATTAGTTGCCTCAAAGATAGGAAGTGATTCTTATTACTTTTATATTACAGTAGGATCCAGTCTTTTAAGAGTGATGCTCATTTGTTATTTAAATTTATTTTATACAATATTTTTTTTTACAATGTTCCCAGTCACAAGTCACAAGCCACTCAAAGCTGTAGCAGCAATGTAACTTAAGCAGAATAAATGTATATTATATTACAAACATATTATTGAATTCCATCAAGAAAAGTCGGTGAACAAAAATGGGATAAACATAACTATAAAAGCCATTGCTTATTTCAGGTATGTGTGATGACAGTACTTTATTTACAACGATAACGAATACAACACTGGCGACTAGGATGGGGTTCAATAATACGTTTGTATTATAGAATACATTTATTCCGCATATGTTATATTACTGCCCCAGTTTTGAGTGGCTTGTGACTCATGATTGGGAACATCGTAAACAAACTCTTATATAAAAGAAAATAACAAATGAACATCACTCTTGAAAGGTTAGATCCTACTGTCTTACAAAAGCAAGAAAAATCACATCCTATCTTTGAGGTAACTAATAAATGATTAATTATACTTATAATTAACGTTCAAACATGTTTTATCACACCTATAGCATTTGAATTTTTTCTGTTATTTCTGCGTATAGGTCTGAAACTGATTTTGCGTTTTGCTAAAATTCTGTCAAAAGAAAAAAAGAAGAGAGAGAGAGAGAGAGAGAGAGAGAGAGAGAGAGAGAGAGAGAGAGAGAGAGAGAGAGAGAGAGAGAGAGAGAGAAAACATTGGTACAAGTGATCATAAACGGAAAACCAATTATAATGCAAGTTGACAAAGTAGCTGATTTTATCAATTTTGTCCGAGAAAACACCTAAAACGATTACTAATTTGTTATTAGAAAGTACAAATAGAGTTTTGAAAGGCTATAATGGTTTTGATATTCAGGAAATAAGTGCTTCAAACGGAGAAGTTCAGTATAAAAAACAGAAGTTAGATAGAATGCCATTAACCGTACTTGAAGGTTAAGGACTAACATTGCTAGGTTTGGATTGGTTACAATATTTAAAATTAGATTGACCTAGTATTTTGAAGGTTACATGTACAAAAGATGAACACAGGAATGACGTGTCCGTGGATAATATCCTATTAGAGTTTGAAGAGGCATCTGAAGACAAAGTTGGTACAGTATAAAACGTAAAATAAATTTTAGTTATGTAATCAGATAGCGCTCCTAGATTTTTTGCTCCAAGACCAGTACCATGTTTTGAAAAGTGCTGTTGTGAATTTCACCAGTTTATTAAATCTGCCCGATGTACTGGGCGGATCGCAAGGCCTTGAAGAGGCAATACTCCCCAAAACCCTTCAGGAGTTAACTAAAATACAGCTATAAAATTTACAATTTTATTACAAAAATAAACTCTGATACAAGACAAACATCCTTAAGCATTCACAAGACTTAATGAAAAAACAAGGCTGACTCTTCGTAAAGTAACACGAGCTCTTCAAGCATAAAGTCCACACCGGACTCATTAAAAAACTGAAAATAGTGCCAATTCGAATTCAATACACAACGAATCACACACCAAATATCCCTATTCTTATTTAACTAAGGATTCAGATCCCCAATCACAAGGATCTCTACGTTAAACTGCGATATAAAAACTAAACGTCTTGCACACAAACTTATACTACAACCAACCTGGTACACGAGGTAGAGAGGAGAGAACAATTAAAATAATGGCTTATCTTTGCTGAGGACGTCGGACAAAAGAGGCAGAGCTGAGCTCTGCACCCCCGACGACACCTTGTTCCCGCGGTTTTTCTGAACCTAAATTTCTAGATAGGATATATACGTCATGTTACAATAAAATGACATTAAATTTCTGAATCATAGATTACAAACGCTCGATTTCTTTAACCTCAGCGCCTTCCCTACCAGGCGGTTGCTCTCTAGGTTCTAAAACAGTCTCGTCTTAAACCACATTCATTCGCCCGCGAGTTCTCTCAACCCTCCCTCCAATTTGACGTAACGTAGGTGGAGTTAAATGGCGGGAATTTCGAGTGATCAGTTCGAAAATTCCCGACATCCTCCACACCCCAAAATAAAGGAGCGATGAAACGTCGGTCAATTGGACAAGGCTGGACTCGGGGTGGGGGGAGTAACTTACTCCAAGACTCTGTTAGGCTCGCTGCGTAGTGCTCCGCAACGACTCGAACAGAGTACACACAATGTACAACATACAGCAATGTTACCCCGGTGTAAAGGATTCAAGTTACCCCCCGCTTCAAATTACCCCCCGGTAACTTGAAACCGGTTTCAGATTACCGGGGGGGTAGTTTGAAACCGGTTTCAAGTTACCCCCTCTGTTTTCAAGTTACCCCCTCATCAGAATGATAAATAATTCATGTGACATCGCAAATATGTATCATGCATTTATTGTTGGCTTCGCAGCAGTAGGAAAAGTAGTTTAATCTGGTATTTAAGACCAAAAATTGTGTATTAGTGAATTATATGACACGTTAAAAGTCACAGACTGTAATTCAAGGTTTTGTGATAAAGGCGAGGTAAAATTTTATTTTATTTCTGTTCGTGTGATTGTTGATATTTTCGTATTTAAGACATAAAGTGTCATATAATTCCCTAATTCACAATATTTGAAGTTACAGACTTTCATTTAAGGTTTAGTGATCACGGCGAGGTAAAACTTTATTTTATTTCAGAGTGCGCGTGATTGTCGACACTTTATTTTTTTTCTAATTTTTTCTATCTTCTATAGATTTTATTCATGTGCTTTAGGTGCATGAGCTTCGGGCGGCATTATGCCTGGAGAAATTGACACAAAAATCACTCAGAATATGGTGTTGATTATTTTATTATTTATACAAATATATATATATATATATATATATATATATATATATATATATATATATATATATATATATATATATATATATATATATATATATATATATACACGTCTTTTGAACAGGATGATAGGTAACAAAATTAATGAGTAGTTGTTGTTCGTTGATATTCATGACAATCAGGGCTGACTTGGGTCCTGTCAACGGACGGTTTCTGCAAGAGAACATGCAGTCTGTTTATCTGTCTTGGTGCGCTTCTTGGGTGGAGCAGCTGGGTCGTCGCTCTGGCGCTTTGATACCATCTGCGGTTCATTGTACCTCACCAAATTAGTACCGTTGACCTTTTTCTTCAGTTCGACGTTGTTGTTTGATAGCTTATATGTGTTCTTTCCACACACACCTGAGACGACGTATGGCCCAGTGCGCCGTTCCTGGAAACGGCCCCCTTTCCTGTCAACTCTAACAAGATTTTTCAAGAGGACTTTGTCCCCTACATTGTACGATGTGTGTTCGCGCCGTTTGTCCTACTGCATTTTCTGCGTCCGTTGTGAGGTGTTGATGTTTGCTGTAACCTTTGACAACATCCTGTCTCGAATCGATGTCATGGCATCAACGGTCGCAGCAATCGTAGCTGCTTGGCAGTCGTCCGGATTCTCCTCGATGACCTCGTCGTCACGGGGCTGACAGTGTTGTAGCTAAATTGGAAGGACGGCCTGCCGATTGTAGACTACCTTGAAGGGAGTAAGCTTTGTCGAGGCGTGTATTGACGTTCGATATGCGAAGAGTACTGCATGAATACAGTCTACCCAGTTCTCACGGTTTTCAAGGCATTTGACGAGAGAATCCTTGATGGTCCGGTTATGGCGTTCGACGAGGCCGTTGGCTTGAGGACGGTAGGCGCTAGTAATGTGCTGCTTCGTGCCTGTCATGTCATGTAGAGCAGATGATACCTGATTTACGAATTCACGTCCTTGATCGTTGATCTGGATGTTGACACACCCATGACGGCAGATGATTTCTTCGAGCAAGAATTTTGCAACGCTCTCGGCTGTGTGGTCTTTAAGAGCACGTGCCTCTGGCCATTTTGAGAAATAGTCCATGGCGACAACAACACAGCAGTATCCGTCTTCTGTCTTGGGCATGTTAGTGATGTCGACGCCGATTTGCACCATTACCTCACTCGGGACAGGCACAGGATGCAATTCAGCAACTTCCGTTTGCTGAAGAGGGTTTACTTTCTGGCATCTGTCACATGCCGTGACAAAATCACGGACATCGGCACTCACGTTTTTCCAATAAAAACGTTCCAGGATCTTTGCTCTGGTCTTGTGTATGCCGACGTGATCGCTCATACAACGCGCCGTGTCGCTGTCGCCAGCACCTTGGTGAACACTGGCGATGATTCTGCGCTGTTCTTCTCGGTCTCGGATGACAAGGAGTTCTACATCACCAGCATCAGACGTAGATGATGATCTCACAGTTCTGTGGTGGTAGTACAGCTGACCACAATTAGATGAGTATTTTTTTGCTAGTCTTCGAATATTGGCTTTTTCGTTTTTCGAAGCCCCGTGTGGGTAATTAGAATTAACTACGTATTCAAAGATGATGTCGAGGTTGTCGGATTTCCGTTCAGCAGCCATACTGACGACCTTTGGACAAATGATACTGTGATTTGGTTAAGTTGTAACACAGAAACATCCAACCATAACATAATAAATTTTATAATCAAACATTCACAAGATTTATTTACATATCAGAATTACGAAGAAAATAAATACATATATACTTTTCGTTATTTAGTAGAAAATAGAATATACTACATATCTATATACATAATATATATATTTTAAGTAAAAATAAATCATCTAACAAATAAAAAAAACAGCGTGGGATAGTCTCAACTTGAACGAATATTTTTTGACAAAACTTCTTTACTTGAACATATTATGACAAAAGTCTTTACTTCAACAAATATTTTATGACAAAAAAAAAAAATTCTTTCAAAAGATGTTCTTAATTTCTTAGTATTCGCTTTGTGCTGGTATCTTTTTTTATCTATAAGTTTTTTATTATCTAAATCGCAGATTCTGAAGAAAATACTGATTTTAGCAAAGATTTCTAAATAACTTAAGCATATGAGGTGTATCTGCAAAAACAAATATTTCTCTATTTGCTGTTGAGTGTTTTAAGTGAAATTCTATTCGAGTTGATCGGGTTTATACAAAAATGCTTCCATATTCTCATATTAGAAGGTCCTAGGCCACAAACAATAGCATCAATGAATTAATTGATGGCACAGCTGTGCTCTTAAAGTATTTTGGAGGAACTCCACGTATCTGGGACTTTACATCATCTTCAAAATGTTGGAAATGAAGAGAACAAACTCGGGCATGTTTTACGTTACTTTTGTCGAGGCGTCTGCAGCGAATTACCCAGGTGAGAGGTTCCATTAAATAAACACAAAAATTTCACAAAATATGAAATCGGGAAGAACTACACACGCACTATAATTACCTGTTAATGGCGATAGTGTTGAACGACTGTAGGGACTCAGGAGTCAGGACGGGTAGGCCTATACTGTTTTGCTTGATTGCCGTGAGCACACTGCAGCAGACCAGAGTCAAGTTGGGTCAACTGGAGCTATACTGTCGAGTACTATCATGAACAAAAGTTCGTTCCCTTAGACCTCCAGAGAGTGAACACGAATCGCCTCACTATGAATCACCGAAGCTTTTGAACAAATAAGTCCTGGAAAACCCAATAGATGGCGCACCGCAAGGACGTTGGACGCAGAGTGGAATAGGAAGTATTTATTTTTCTAAAGCATTGAGGAAACTCTCCATTGTCTGATATCGTTAGAAAGTGATAGATGATTTTGTTGTTTTTGACATTACTGGGTTTGTGTGTAAAATGTGCAGTTAACAAAATATGCTCGATAAATATGAAAATAAAATTATGTTTACGATATCTACATTCTTGAATTGGTATTGTCATATATTATTGTATCTTATCAAAATACATGACCAAACAAGGGTCATTACAAAACATTTGGTTTAAATGTGTACGAAAGTGTTTTATAATATACAAGTCTTCTATAGCAAAAACAAAATAAATATTTGTAAAAGCAAGTCGGTATTTTTTTTTCACTTGCGTTATTAATGTAGTAACCATAAACTGCACTTTCATATGCAAATATTCATAGATCTGTCATATTGCGTAATTGGGCCAACATTCTGAGCGAAGGTGGGGGGTATGGGGTATGACACCCAATACCCGTTTTCAGACACTTGGAAAAAAACTGATTTTTTTTTTAATCTTATATATAAGTCAATATGAAATATGAAGATACTTTCACCATAGGTAAAATTTAGTATCAAGAGAGAAAGGCTGAAAGAGAAGAAAAAATGGTAATGAGGTGACAAATATTCACAAGAGAGAGAGAGAGAGAGAGAGAGAGAGAGAGAGAGAGAGAGAGAGAGAGAGAGAGAGAGAGAGAGAGAAGAGAGAGAGTAGCTTTTAGTTTCTGTTCTACATTAACAACATCGTAAAACAAGCCTCGTGATACTACTGTCAGTAGCAAAGCAGATATACTTATTAGTTTCAAGAATAGCTTGACATTTGTTTATGATGCTTTTTTGTCGAAAATTTGTGGCAAAGTAGTTTCCCAGTGCTCTTGTATGAAGAGCTAATGGGAATGCGTTAACGACCTGTTTTTATTGATATTTTCCATGCTATTTTAGGAATGCAATTTATCTATCATGGAAAGTCAGTGGCAGGGGTTTTTGCCATTCCAAGACTCATTCTTGTCATATGGAATGGGTTACTAACCACTATTGGAAACCTTTGCGAGTTGGGTTGTCTAGTATATAACCCATCTTAGGGTGCACATTTCAACTCAAACTAATTCTATCAGTCTTTATTTTTACTTCATGGGTCTTATTTTAGATAACAGATATTGTCTAAAGTGTTGTACTCCTGGTCTGTCAATTTTATTACTATCCTTCTTTATTACTTAATATGTATCCTTCTTTTCTTGGAATTAGCGTATTCTTTGAATTTTCTTTCTATTTCACAAAAACAACTAGTAATATTTAAAATGTCTTCTCTTTACAAAATCTAGATAACTTTGACTTAAAGTTATTCTTAAAACCTCTTTATTGTTTTCATACAGTGTGTTAGACAATTCCTGAGCAATTCACAAAGTTAATTGTCTTTTTGTCACTAATTTGATTTTGACATTATCATTATCATTGAAGAACGTAAAATTATTTTTGCTCTGAGCTTTGTATCATGCACGATCTTCCAGAACATTTTGTATTAATTAGTAGTGAAGTAAAAGGGAGTTTACTAAAAATCATATATTTTGTTAATATTTTATTAGTATTTACACAAAATACTTCAGTATGATGTCCAACCTCCATCTGCTTCGATGACCTCACGCAGACAATTGGGTATGGAATCTACAAGATTCATGCAAAGTAGCGGACGTGGACGGACATTCTCCCACAGATCATTGGCTTTAGTTTCTACTGCCTGGTGGGTATGCTGCTCCCCAACGTCCCTTTCCCAAACCATCATAGCCCAAAGGTGTTCAATTGGGTTCAAGTCGCATCCTTTCGATGGCCACTCCAAAACTTTAATTTCAGGACGATCCTTTAGCCAGATACTCACCACGCGGCTTTTATGGATGGGACTTTGATCGTGGACCAACTTTATTAAACCAGGAGCAGGAACTGCTATTGACCGAACTGTTGGAAGTGTAACACCTTCTCCAGGATTTCGACGTATTTTTCTCCTGTGAAGCGGCCATCGATCTTGACAAGTTTACCAGGACCATATCCCCCAAATCCATCCCCATCTATCTGCCACTTATCGCTCAGTGATGGATGTGATTCTCCTGATAGCGTGTGTTAGGTCACCGCCAACCATGCTTAGCTCGGGCTGCCACTTACTGAAACACCTTCTCATCAGTAAATATTATATTTCTCCAACAATTTTCGTCATGCGGAAGGTGTTCCAAAGCAAACCCAGGGCGACATTCCTTATGTGCACGGGTGAGCATTCCCTTCTATGATGAGATATGACAGCGAATCCTGCTTCATTGAGTCTTCGTCTCAAGGTCATGGGATGGCAGTTTAACCTCAGATGTCTAGTATGCTGAACCGACGTCCTCATAGGATGCATTTCACAAACTGCTCCAATCTGGGCATCTGTCCTGGGCAAGGTTGCACGTGGCCTTCCACTCCGAGGCCTTGTTTTCACGGAGCCCTCTTCCTCCCACCGAGCGATCCACTTCCTGCCCATTTTAGTGCTTCTCCCAATTCGATGACCAATGTTCGCCGCTGTCAATCCACTTTCTCATAATCCAATTCTTCCTCGTTCAGCAATCACCTCTGTGGAATTTGCGCATCTCTCAGGCATTGCTATTATGGTAGTGATAAATCTATATACACAAATGTATTAGACATGTCAACTTCATTATCTCAAATACTGGAATAAAAGCATTGTCCATGGAAGGATTTTCAGCGTACAACTTTTCGGAGTCCCGCGTGGCTCTGGTCAATAGCAGTAGAGTGTGTAACAAGACTGGCTGCGGTGTGTCTAAAGTCACCTGCTACGAAAGGTTTACCTTTCACTACCCTCGGTAGTTTCATAAACTTTGGGGCAGATGATCATGTTGATTTAAAAAATGTGTCAACTCTATAATATTGTTTGTAGATTAAAAGTGTTCATGACCATGATATTCTAAATTACATTAACAATACTCACAATTGGACTTGTAAAAAAAAAAAAAATATTAATTTCTTAACTCGTTTACATTGCTGTAACCTTACCACCTATTAAACTGCCAAACAACAATCACTGAGAAGATCGTTTGATTTTTACGTGATTTAGATTGCCACTTTCCCAGTAACATACACTATTTCATATTTTGTTCCTGTTTTTATTTCTGTGCTCTTAAGGTAATCATCTGACTTTTTTCTATCTTGTTTCAAAATATGGAAATATCATATTTGTGGAAATATCTAAATTTTATATATACTATATTTTGAAAAAAAAAATAAGTATGGTATTAACTTTAGTTTGGAAAATTCCATTCGGTTGCCATACCTCATATCGCCCACCTTCGCTCAGAATGTTGGCTCAATTACGCAATATGACAGATCTATGAATATTATTATCATTATTTCTAAACAAGCTACAACCCTAGTTGGAAATGCAAGATACTATAATCCCGAGGGCTCCAACACGGAAAAATAGCCCAGTGAGGAAAGGAAACAAGGAAATAAATAAATAATGAGAACAAATTAACAATAAATCATTCTAAAAACAGTAACAACGTCAAAACAAATATGTCATATATAAACTATTAACAACGTCAAAACAGATATGTCCTATATAAACTATAAAAAGACTCATGTCAGCCTGGTCAAAATAAAAACGTTTGCTGCAACGTTGAACTTTTGAAGTTCAACTGATTGAATCACCCGATTAGGAAGATCATTCCACAACTTGGTCACAGCTGGAATAAAACTTCTAGAAAACTGCATAGTATTGAGCCTTAGTTAGAATTAACTACCTGCCTGTTATTACGAAGAGGATAGAATTGTCCAGAGAGATCTGAATGTAAAGGGTGGTCGGAGTTATGAAAATTTTTATGCAACATGCATAATGAACAAATTGAATGACGGTGCCAAAGATTAATATCCAGATCAGGAATAAGAAGTTTAATAGACCGCAAGTTTCTCTCCAACAAATTGAGATGAGAATCAGCAGCTGAAGACCAGACTGGAGAACAATACTCAAAACAAGGTAGAATGCAAGAATTAAAACACTTCCTCAAAATAGATTGATCACCGAAAATTTTGTAAGACTTTCTCAATAATGAATATTTGCATAAGAAACTGCAGTTTGTTGTTACTACATTAATAACGCAAGTGAAATTAAAAAAAAAAAACATTGCCGACTTGCTTCTACAAATGTTTATTTTGTTTTTACGACAGAAGACTTGCAGATTATAAAACACTTCCATACACATTTAAACCAAAATGTTTTGTAATGACCCTTGGTTGGTTATGTCTCTTAATAAGATACAATAATATATGAAAATACCAATTCAAGAATGTAGATATCGTAAACATAATTTTATTTTCATATTTATCCAGCATATTTCGTTAACTACACATTTTACACACAAACCCAGTAACGTCAAAAACAACAAAATCATCTATCACTTTCTAACGATATCAGACAATGGAGAGTTTCCTCAATGCTTTAGAAAAATAAATACTTCCTATTCCACTCTGCGTCCAACGTCCTTGCGGTGCACCATCTATTGGGTTTTCCAGGACTTATTTGTTCAAAAGCTTCGGTGATTCATAGTGAGGCGATTCGTGTTCACTCTCTGGAGGTCTAAGGGAACGAACTTTTGTTCATGATAGTACCTACTATACATATGTCTCCCGAGAGAACTAAGGCCGATAAAATCTTTATTGTTAAGGAAAATTTGACCTTGTCGATCTGAGTAAGCTTTAAGTTAATCCTCTGTCATTTATAAACATCTGGTGTTGAGAGGACCCTTCATCGGTAAAGGATACTAAGCCAGGAACGCTAATCCAGGTGTCTGTGACTTATCGCATTTATATCTTTCAAGGACATACTTCTTGAAAAACATTTAAGAACACATTATTATTATTATTATTATTATTACTTACTAAGCTACAACCCCAGTTGGAAAAGCAGTATGCTATAAGCCCAGGGGCTCCAACAGGGAAAATAGCCCAGTGCGGAAAGGAAAAAAGGAAAATAAAATATTCTAAGAAGAGTAACAACAATAAATATCTCCTATATAAACTATAAAAACTTTAACAAAACAAGAGGAAGAGAAATAAGATAGGAGAGTGTGCTCGAGTGTACCCTCAAGCAAGAGAACTCTAACCCAAGACAGTGAAAGGCCATGGTACAGAGGCTATGGCACTACCCAAGACTAGAGAACAGTGGTTTGATTTTGGAGTGTCCTTCTCCTAGAAGAGCTGCTTACCACAGCTAAAGAGTCTCTTCTACCCTTACCAAGAGGAAAGTGGCACTGAACAAGTACAGTGCAGTAACCCCTTGGGTGATGAAGAATTGTTTGGTAATCTGTGTTGTCAGGTGTATGAGGATAGAGGAGAATATGTAAAGAATATGCCAGACTATTCAGTGTGTATGTAGGCAAAGGGAAAATGAACCGTAACCAGAGAGGAGGATCCAATGTAGTACTGTCTGGCCAGTCAAAAGACCCCATAACTCTCTAGCGGTAGTATCTCAACGGGTGGCTGGTGCCCTGGCCAACCTACTACCTACATACCATCATTTAGCATCACACACAAATATGAGGATAATGTACGGTATATCTTTTTCTATAATGTATGGTATATCCTTTTCTATATTAAACGGTATATCTTTTTCTATAATTAGTTAAGCCCCGTATATTACCTGGCATGCTCTTCCAAACGAACAGTTATAATACCAACAATAGATTTTTGCTTCCAAAAAAAAAAAAAAAAAAAACACAGTAGAAATCATGACAAACATTCAGTTTTGCACAGAAATATCAAGCGAATGAATGTACGGTATGTGTATTTCTATAATAAATAAGGCAATACATTAACTGGCCTTATCTTTCAATTAAACACAAACTATGACGCATCTAACTTTATACAAAACAATTATTAAGTAAATAAAGATAGATATTACCCGTAAAAATATTTGAAATCAAAACCATCATAATGAACCCTGTTTTAGCATTACATGGCAAAAAATATTTACTAAACTAAATATTAAGAAAAAAATGGGAAAATGATAATGAAATTGTTAAATTTGGAATTGACCAAACAATAAAACGTGTCACAGATGCAGCCAACTTATAAAAAACGACTTTGTTTCAGATTTGCAAGGTAAATTGGGTCAAGGGTATTAAGCATACTGATAACATTATAAAGGAAGACATGAAAATGGTCTGAATGAACTAATTTATTGAATCTTTTGTGATAGCACTAACTTCATCTGACGAAGTCACCATAACCACGTTTGCTAATATAACCTTTGTTGTAAAGAAATTAATTTTGTCGATTAATTAAATAAATTCTAAAACAATACAATCACCTACGTAAATATACCATATTAAACATAGTTAATTAAATCCTTTGTAAAGAGTCCTGTCTTTTAATAATCAATCAGAATTGAGAAATGAATTAATTTGATATCAAAATTAAGATTATTTCTGTTAGTATGATAATCGTTTTATAACAATTTTGCTATTTGTTATATTTAAGAGTTTCAACTTGTCACCACGTGGTTGCAAACAAAAAGAACGAAGGAAACAATTTAGGGAGAGTATCAAATTAAAGGATTATATTCTTAGACCGTTCAAATCCGGGTGAATGACTTATTAGTTGACCCTTTTCTCCTATTCTTGGCTCGCCCATAGATTAAAGCGGCTAAGCCAGGTGTGCTTTGAAAATGACCCAAGAGAACTGGCAATGCCGCTATTGGGCTCCGAGTTTGCTCTTAAAATGGTTTGACCATACCCATAGTTGCAATATAACAATAGAACTCCTTGTGTCCATATATCTCTTTGTTTATTCATTTATTCTGTCAGTGATAATGCATAGTAACTTCGTAGTATTTGGATGCTATGCACGTAAAAAATAAAAGCTCAAATATAAATTACCAACATGCATGTCGTCGTGCAGACAGAATTAACGTTGTGTAAGCTACTGTTAGCTCGATTCATTTTAAACCAGAGGACATTAAAGATGGTATGAAGTCTCGATTACTAGGTATTGCTGTTTTGTCATTTGATGAAATGAGTAATAAGAAAGAATGGAGCTATGACAAAGGGGCAGAAGTGTTATATAAACTGCATGGAAATGTACAGGTGACTATTTGGCGAGATCTTTTTTTTCTTTATGATACATTTCAGGTAAAATTCTTAAACATTTTATGACACCATTTCTCAATAATTTTCCATTTCGAGATCAACAACAGAGAAAAAAAATCCATACACGAATCCATCACTTACTATTCTGGAAGATGGTTTAAATAGGATTTGATTTAGCCCATGATAACACACAGCTGCCTGCCTTTAGGCTAAAATCAGTAACAACAGTTGTGAGATTAACACAAGCTGTGTTCAATGTCATCCATAGAGGGCTATAAAGTGTAACGACTTTTCCGTAGTCCAGGTGTTTTCGTATACAAACAACCAATGTAAGTAAAGTAGAAGCAAACAGCATGTACTGTATCATGTTTTATTAAAACTGTTATAATTGCTTACAATCTTGCTTTATTAAAAGTGTCAATTATTTACAGATATCATGAATGATATAGTATTTACAACATACATACAAATACATATACATGTATTATATATATGTGTATATATATATATATATATATACAGTATATATATATATATATATACAGTATATATATATATATATATAGTATATATATATATATATATATACAGTATATATATATATATATATACATATACACAGTATATATATATATACATATACACAGTATATATATATATATATATACAGTATATATATATATATACACACATATATATATACACATATATATATATATATATATAGTATATATATATATATACTGTATATATATATATACATATATATATATATATATATATACATATATATATATTACATATATATATATATATATACATATATATATATATATATATGTATATATATATATATATGTATATATATATATATATAGTATATATATATATATACAGTATATATATATATATATATATATACTGTATATATATATATATATACATATATATATATATATATATATATATATATACATATATATATATATATATATACTATATATATATACAGTATATATATATATATATATATATATATATATATATGTACGTATATATATATATATATATGTGTGTGTATACATATATACTTATGATCAATATGTTGATTATACCTTATATAATATTTGCTTGCAATATAATTATGAAATATTTCAAATAATGGAAAAAATAACCGTCAAAATCAAATTTCACCTCGTCTTCCTGTCTCGATCAAATATGCGCCCATGACTGATAATGGAATATCCGACATTTATTAGCTAAGATATAAACATAAGACGGATAAAGGCTGGATATTAATAAACGATACCAATAGGTGAAACAGTACATGTATATACATATTACCTAATGATTGTGAAGACCCTGATCAAAAGTAATTTATTAATATTCATAAATGATGAGATCCTGCGCAAAAACGAGGGGGGTAATTTGAAACCAGGGGGGTAGCATAAAACCGGTTTCAAATTACCCCCGGGGGTAGCTTGAAACCGGTATCAAGTTAACCCCCGGTAGTTTGAATCCGGTTTCAAATTACCGGGGGGTAAGATTTGGAGGGGGTAATTTGAAACCGGTACACCGGGGCAATAAACTCTTACAGGTGTACACAACATAATAATCCAAATGTACCTATACAACAGCTCAAATTAGGCAATGGGCCTAGCAATTGAAATGTACTCGTGAATAATACATATAAGGAGTCAAATGGAATGGTAATTAGGCAATGGGCCTAAGACACATCAGCTTGTCATTCGTGTATGAAAACAGCAGAAATTAGCAGTAATGTACACATACATATTACAGAATTCAAATGGCAAAGCAAGTAGGCAATGGGCTCTAAAACAAATCAAGAAATAGCAATGGAAATGCATACATAACAATTCAAATGTAAAGGCAATTAGGCAATGGGCCTAAGACAATCAGAAAATGGCAAAAAAAAATAGCAATGGAAATGCATACATAACAGTTCAAATGTAAAGGCAATTTAGGCAATGGGCCTAGAAATCAGTTATCACATACATATATACGAACAGAAAGAAAAAATGCATTCACATACAGAATATAATTATGAAAAATTGGAAAAGCAAATAGGCAATGGGCCTAAAATATTCAATCTCAGCATATGTGTATACAACAGCGGAAAAATGTATTCATACACAGAATCAAGGCAACCTGCCCTCTACATTAATCAAATCCCTTTTTACACTGCCACATGTGGTCTACCACCTTAGGGGAACAAGAGGGAGGGGCCTGTCTCTGTACAACGCTCGTTTCGTAAGTACGAGAGACTATCCCGTCCCCGTTCCCCACACCTACGCACTTCCAATCTCCGTGGATTCATGCCACTTACAAACTTTCTCACTTCACCCTCCCTACCTACCAGGGAGACACTCCCTCTCTCACTTACTGTTTGCAGCTACATTTCATAAACTGTTACCCTTTAGCAGACGATCCATCATTTTTCGTTGCTTCGCAGCCGCCCTTCTCAGTGGGCGTGCAGAACGTTTTTTTAACGTTCGTCTGCTTCGATTTCTTTTCACCTTCACTGTTCGCACTGAACGTATTGTTCTCGTCATGAGTGTCACTGTCGAAGGTCTCTGTGGCCAGTTGTTGGGATGTCGCAGCCGGACCCATTTCCTGGTTGTCCCCAGACGTCTCCACGATCCCTGGCATTCCGTCTGTCGAACTGCACACACCCTCTTGATGTCCAATTTGCTATTTCTATAATTGTTTCTCTGCTACTACTATCATTTGGATATTTACTCCAATTACTCTGAGCTTTTCTTGACAGTTTATTCCAACCCAGCACTTCCTTATCATTTGCATATGTAGATTTTTTTTCACAGTATTTGTACAATTCTGCATAGGCACATCTAAAATACCGCCAACCACACTAAGCAAGTCGTCATAGAATTTATTTTCATCATTATCATGAACATTTGCATTTTTATAGTCCTTATCCCACTTGCTAACCTCCTCTAAAAATTCAGCTTTTTTATCTGGTTTTAAACAATACCTTTTCCGTTTTTTACTACTGAGCTGTTTTTCTACACCTAACGAAGTTTTGATTGCAAAGTGATCACTCACCATTTCACCAACGACTGAAGCATCAGCCGTACACTCGGGCATATTAAAAAGTAAGGCATAATCGATTCTGCCACCTCTTATGTGTGTGGGTTCTCCTTTCCTTAGGACACGTAAATTGTCTAAGGTATTCAGGATGTTATTTGACATAAAACCATTCCTATTTTGACTACCTCGGCTTCCCAAATTATGATGTCGAGCATTCAAATCTCCCATAAATAAACAACACTCATTGAAAATGCACATAGGTAAATTCTCAAGATCTAATTTATCTGCATGTACATACATGTTAATTACATAAAGCACACTATCCCTCAAATGCAACTTAACACACAAACACTCGGTACCATTAATTATTGTAGCAGTAGATATAACAGAAGGAATACTATTTTTAACAAATGTAATCAGACCTCTAGTATTATTTACATTATCAGCTTGCAATTCAAAACTCTGATATCCTGTCAGTTGGAAACCAATACCATTAACACCAGTCTCTTGTAAAGTTATCACATCAAGGTCATGAGAAAGTACATAAGCATGGATATCAGTTGACCTTTTTTGGAGGCTATTCACATTCCAAGATAATGGGTTAAGACTAAACCCCTCCATTTTCCTTAATTTCTTCTCTAAACTTTCTAGCAAGTAAGACTACATTAATTTTCATATCATTAGGCCGTTGCATGTATTCCAGTACTGTATCTAACAAGGAAACCATATTATTAATGGACATATTACAATTTTCTCTCCTACCATTTGGCAAGGCATTACTTTGTTCACTTTGATTCGAATCCATATTAGACACTTTAGGTTTACAAATTACACTACCGGAATTATTACCTTCATCATTCCACTTGAAAGAAGAACCATTCTGTGCATCAGCATTCCCAGCTACTGTAGAAACAGCCAAACTTTTAACATTGCAAACTTTTGTGAGTTGATCCTGTAAACTCATAATTACCTTTTTAAGTGCCCCAATCTCTGCACGAAGAGCATTGATAACACCTTCATTAATAATACTATCCCTGTAAAAGTCATCCCTCGTTTGTTTCATCATAACTGCACTCTGACGGCACCTTTCTTCTTCCCGGCGCTCCCTTACATTAACAACGGGAGTAGCAGTTTCATTCACTTGCCCATTTACTGAAGAATAATGCATCGAGTTCACCGTTTTATTGTTTTCCACGACTGGCCTCTTTTTACACTTCCACGAGTTTGCATTATGTTCACCTCCACAGTTACAGCATTTTGGAACAATCTTAACATTATCTTTTATCTTTTCCAGGCATTCCTTTGAGTTATGGTTCTTGCTGCAATATCTACATTTATCACTATTTTGGCATTTGTATTCCTTATGACCCCATTTACTACACTTGAAACATAACAAAGGACCTTTATTAACCCCGGATAGGTACGCTCCTCGGACACCCCTTTAAGGGTATACTCGGACGCGCGCGACCCCGACGCCAAAAAAAATTCTTGAAAAATCAGTTTTTGCAGTAACCTCCTTTTTTCTTTTGCCAAAAAAAAACTTCAATGAATGCTTTAAACAACTGTAAAGATAAATACTACTCATCTGCAGAAGAACTATTTATTATAAATATTTTAAAAAATTAAGTAGAAAAAAAGACCTTACATAAAAATTCATAAAAAAAAGTTTATACATATATACACAAATCCTTTTAGGAATTGATTCTTGAATGTTTAGGACACATCTTGATGTATTTTGGATGAAGTCAGACCCATGGAGGTGAAGATCTGAAATGAGAAAAAAAGGGTAACTTTTTTTGGGCAAAAAAAATTGTCCAAATTTCATCAATTTTTTTGGGTACCCCAATGAAATAGGAAGTGGCTAATTTTTTTAGGGAATAAACATATGTTATCCTAAAATAGAAATATGTAAAAAAATCTTCATTATTTTGTAAATTACATTTATATCAGGGGCCATATCTAAAGGTAATTTTTTGAGTACTTAGAAATTTCGTAAAAAAATACATATATTTGATATATAATATGATATTTATGCAGGTAAAAATATACCAAAATATCACAAATTCTATAGGGAACAAGAATATATATAGATAGGGCAACTTACGCTTCGGATATGTCCACAAAATGGCCGCCAACCACACTGACTCAGACTCCCTAATCTGCCACTTGAAATGTAGGAAGGGTATGTCAATTTCAAGGTGTTATTTACTAATCTAATTATTCTTGGATATGCATAAAAATTGTATGGTGGGTTGCTGGATAATTGTCGATTATTTTACGACTATAAAATTAAAATTCTGACATAAAAAAAATTTTTTGAAGGGAAATAAAATCGAAAAAAAAATGTAAAACAATATGATATTTTAGCTAAAAAAATTTGATGATATTCAATCAAAAAAGAAGTAAACTAAATTTTCCGACAAATAAACATCTAAATGAATCATTACTCTGTGATAGTTCCTTAGTACGTAGTAATTTTGAAAGAAATGGGAAAAAACGAAAAAGTGGCAATCGCAGGAAAATCGAACACATACCTATATGTACGCCATATCTGGCTAAAAAAAAAGATAGGCATGGGTAGCCAGATCATCTAGAAACACTTTCCAACACTATAAAAATACAAGTTTTGAGACACTACTTGCCAATTCCTTACGGTAACATGACTAAGCAAAAAAATGCAAAACAAATAAAAAGGGGCACTCGCGGAAAAATGGCCAACATTCTAATATACGGCATTTCAGGAAAAAAAAAAATTCAGCCACGTACTAGGCAAACCATCAAGGCACATTTTCCGACAAATAAACATCTAAATGAATCATTACTCTGTGATAGTTCCTTAGTACGTAGTAATTTTGAAAGAAATGGGAAAAAACGAAAAAATGGCAATCACCGGAAAATCGAACACATACCTATATATACGCCATATCTGGCTAAAACAAAAAAGATAGGCATGGGTAACCAGATCATCTAGAAACACTTTCCAACACTATAAAAATATAAGTTTTGCGACACTACTTGCCAATTCCTTACGGTAACATGACTAAGCAAAAAAATGCAAAACAAATAAAAAGGGGCACTCGCGGAAAAATGGCTAACATTCTAATATACGGCATTTCAGAAAAAAAAAAAATTCAGCCACGTGCTAGGCAAACCATCAAGGCACATTTTCCGACAAATAAACATCTAAATGAATCATTACTCTGTGATAGTTCCTTAGTACGTAGTAATTTTGAAAGAAATGGGAAAAAACGAAAAAATGGCAATCACAGGAAAATCGAACACATACCTATATATACGCCATATCTGGCTAAAAAAAAGATAGGCATGGGTAGCCAGATCATCTAGAAACACTTTCCAACACTATAAAATTATAAGTTTTGCGACACTACTTGCCAATTCCTTACGGTAACATGACTAAGCAAAAAAATGCAAAACAAATAAAAAGGGGCACTCGCGGAAAAATGGCTAACATTCTAATATACGGCATTTCAGAAAAAAAAAATTTCAGCCACTTGCTAGGCAAACCATCAAGGCACATTTTCCGACAAATAAACATATAAATAAATCATTACTCTGTGATAGTTCCTTAGTACGTAGTAATTTTGAAAGAAATGGGAAAAAACGAAAAAATGGCAATCACAGGAAAATCGAACACATACCTATATATACGCCATATCTGGCTAAAAAAAAAAGATAGGCATGGGTAGCCAGATCATCTAGAAACACTTTCCAACACTATAAAAATATAAGTTTTGCGACACTTCTTGCCAATTCCTTACGGTAACATGACTAAGTAAAAAAATGCAAAACAAATAAAAAGGGGCACTCGCGGAAAAATGGCCAACATTTTATTATACGCATTTCAGAAAAAAAAATTTCAGCCACGTGCTAGGCAAACCATCAAGGCACATTTTCCGACAAATAAACATCTAAATGAATCATTACTCTGTGATAGTTCCTTAGTACGTAGTAATTTTGAAAGAAATGGGAAAAAACGAAAAAATGGCAATCACAGGAAAATCGAACACATACCAATATATACGCTATATCTGGCTAAAAAAAAGATAGGCATGGGTAGCCAGATCATCTAGAAACACTTTCCAACACTATAAAAATATAAGTTTTGCGACACTACTTGCCAATTCCTTACGGTAACATGACTAAGCAAAAAAATGCAAAACAAATAAAAAGGGGCACTCGCGGAAAAATGCCCAACATTCTAATATACGGCATCTCAGATAAAAAAAAAAGACATGCACGTGTTAGCCCAACCATCAAGGCACACTTTCTAACACATAAACATGAAAAAAAAATCAATAATATACGGCAATTCCTTACTACGTAGTAAATTTTTACAAATATTAAAAAAAAACAGAAATTGGCAACCGCAGTTAAATACCCCATATACCAATAACTACGTCGTATCTGACAAAAACAAAGTCACGCATGGGTAGCCAGATCATCTAGACACACTTTCCAACACTAAAAAAGCAAAAGTTTTACGACACTATTTGGCAATATCTTACGGAAAAATGACTTGGCAAAAAAATGAAAAAAAATGAAAAAGGGGCACTCGAGGTAAAATGGTCCTCGTGGTGATGAACGACATTTTAATTAAAAAAAAAAATCATGCACATGGTAGCCAAACAATCCACCAAGACTTTCCACAACTGATAACCTATACAAGTTGCACCATTCTACGACAATTTCATAATACGTAATAACTTTGATAATTATGCAAATTACCTTAGAAGGGTAAACTCGGTCGCGCTCGACCCCGACGCGTCTCAGAAATCGAGGAAGGAGTACAGCTACAGCAATGCACATCTGGACACTACTAGAGCGTGTAGGCGAGACACCTACTGCAGGTCGATCACCCACAAATTCAGTCACGGGGGTGAGTCACGTGAGAAAAACCTCTTTTTTTTTGACGCTCGGGGTCGCTGACGACCCACCATACCGTTCCAGGGTTATAGATAGTCACTCTCCTACACCCAATGCAGGGAACAATTATTTTTTCTGGAATTTCGCCCATTATTAATGCTATTACCTGCGGCTTAGCGATAGATTGACCCTTCTATTTAGTTTCACGTCGCTTAACCCAAGCAACTCTCCTATCAGTAAGCAATTCTTCTGGGTCCAAACAGACTGGAAATTCGAACACAATAATTTTCGTATGTTTAACATTATCTTTTGGTTTTTCTAAAATAACTTCTTCAAAGCCAGAGGTAGTTAGATACTCAACTGCGTTATCATCTTTCACAGTTATATACTGCCTATGTTTGCCCTCCTTAAACAAGACTTCAAAACTTGGATATTTCTTAAAAAGCCTTACCATCCACTGCATTTTGTTATGATAGTTCATATCCAGCATACTGGGAAAGTACAGCCGCTTTCTTTCACCAGAGACAGCAGTACTGTCTTTCCTTACCTCATTCCTAACTAAACTTGATCGAGAATTTTCAACCTTAGATGTACCAGTACTCACCCGTTGTCTCTAGGTGATTGAGGTATCTCCATTTTCATTTTCACTTGAGCTGCCATCAAATACGTCAGTTTGGGGCCTTTGCAGTTTTTTTCCAGTTTCTTTTCTTTCTAGTTATAAAAGGGGCCACAGTTGTTTCACTCATTTCATTACTAGATGATACATCCATTTGTGCCTCTCCTATGGTGTCCTTAGAAGCCATCAATCACAAATTAAGTTTCAGAAGAAAAGAATCTTGAAAAATTAAAAGGATATTAACTAGCGGCGAACAAGAGTAAGCCAAGAGCCGAAGTGGAAGGATGAAGAACGGCAACAATCGTCCACCATCCAAGCCAAAAGCAAAGGGCAGTGTGATCGAACAGCAACTCAAAAGGACTAAATCCTGTAGTGTCATTAGGTGCCAATCATAAGGCTAACAAGACAAATGGTAATTTTTCTTCCCAGTCATGTTCAAAGTTATTACATAATTTTCGTAAGCAACTTTTTGATGTTTGATGGAAACGTTCTACAATCCCTTGCAACTCTGGGTGATACGGTGTGGAAGTTACAAGTTTGATACCTAGCTCTTTCATTTTGTCTTTGAAATATTTGGACACAAAATTACTGCCATTATCACTTTGTATAACAAGGCAAACCAAACTTGGAAAAATAATTCAACAACCGTTTAACTACAGTTTTCGCATTGCAGCTTCTTACTGGGATAGCTTCTGGATAATGGGTTAGTCTGTTAATGATTGTTAATAGATATATATTCCCTCCTTTACTTCTAGCAAAGGTCCAACTATATCAATTACGACATTCTCAAAAGGTTCTCCCACTGATGGAATATAACATAAGGGAGCTCTGGGAATTACTTAGGTTTACCAGCAATTTGGCATTCGTGACAGCTACATATCTCTTCACGTCACTTTTCATCTTAGGCCAAAAGTAAGTCTTACTTATACACTTGAAAGTTTTATTTACCCCTAAATGTCCTTGATCATCATGTGCTAATTTCAGAATGAATTCGTGAAACTTCTTATGAATTATTGATTGTTCCATAACTTCCTTTTTGCTAACTGACTTGGAACGAGCATAACATCACAAAATTTCGTCTTTTAAACAAAAGGTTTCCTTACAAACATTATCGGGATCATCATCCAGCTCACTTTCAAAAATTCGAGACAATGTCTCATCCTCTCTCTGCAACTTAATCAGCTCATCTCTATTCAAAATGTTAGTGCCTAAACCATTGCAGTAACTATTACGTGAATCCACTACATCGACTACGTCTACGTCACTACTTTCGGCAGCTACATCATCAACTTGGCTAACACTGTCAACACCGATGGAGTCGGTCTTCTCAGCCCCACACTTGCTAAGATCAACCTCACCCCCTCCATCACACACGTTCGAATCCTTGAGCAAATTATGACTGTAGTCTATATCTGTATCTAAACCTGACGTAGTTACTACCATTTCAGGCACTGGAACCTCACTTAAAATAGGATTCACACATTTGGATGAAGTTAAATCATTACCAATAATAATATCGACGCCGTCAATGGGCAAATAGTCTACAACTGCTAGTTTTACATCTCTTGACAATCCCTTACTTATTAAGTTCATTTTTAATAAAGGACAAATAACGCAAGTATTCGGAAACCCACCCAACATAACTTTTTCCATCATACTGATTTTTGCCCTTGTTGGCACACTCTCTTTCCTAATAAGGGAAACGACTGCTCCGGTATCCCTAAGCAAGACAAATTCTCTCAAATCCCGTCCTTCAAGCGAAGAAACTACACCTTCAGACAAAAAATCTCCGTAAAATGTCCTAGTTTCCTTCATAATGTCATTTCAGCTTGAGGAAAGATTATTAACTAAGGACACTGGTTTCTTGACATTCTTCTCCTCTGCCATACAATTCCTTGTTATATGCCCTTTCTTTTTACATCGATAACAAATTATTTCTGAACTACTACCTTCCCATTTGTTCTTACAAAACCTGGCAGTATGACTTGGTTTTCCACACGCATAACTATAATAATGATAATCATATTTCCCTGTATTACTATTGCTAAAAGTACTCTTACTATGTTGCATCTGACTAGTAAAAGGATTATTTTTCTTCTTACTATCACTTAAACTATGAGTAAGACTGTACTCATCTGCCAACCTTGTTGCATCTGTAAAAGACTTTTTACGCCTAACGTCTATATATAGCTTAATGTCTGGAGATATGTTATCTTTGAAATTTTCTAACAAAACTAAGTTCCTGAGATCATCAAAACTATCTACTTCTGCGGAAGTTAACCAATCACCAAATTATCTTTCTAACTTCTTTCCATATTCTACATAAGTACTGCTCTCATCCATTTTCAAACTTCTAAATTTCTTACGGTACGCCTATGGTACTATCCTGTATGCACTAAGAACAGTTTCTTCCACAATATCATAGTCTTCACTTTCATCCTCAGACATACAACTATACACAGAAAGTGCCCTACCACTTAAGACTGACTGTAAATACAAAGTTCACTTGTTTTTGGGACAACCTACTCTGTTCATTAACTTTTCAAAAGACATGAAATATTTCGTTACTTTTTCCTCATCAAATTTTGGAATTAATTTCAACACTGTACCCATACCTAAATATTCAGAATCATCGTTCAATGATGAATTATTACTCCGTTTGCTACCTGACGCATTACTTCCTGGTCTGCTACCTGGCGGACTATTATGAAGGTTTTGCCTTAAACGAACGATTTCTAACTCATGCTTTATGCTGTCTTTCATTTTCATCTCGCTGTCTTTCATTTTTTTTCTCTTTCAGCTGCTCTTTCATCTCTCTCAAACATTTCCTGTTTTCTCTTAAAAACACACTCACGGAGAGCCTCGCTATCTAGACCAAGAAGTTTACCTGAAGCTATCAAATCTTTCGTAATCTCACTCATTCTGCTTCTTTCTATATTCTACCTGTTTTCAATTGGTTACATTGTTGAAAATCCTGGCAAGGTCGCCAACTGTTCCAATCTTAAAATCGTTACAGGTTCTTTTAATAAGTAAAATAAATGTCAACAACAACCAACATTGAAACATGGGAAATAAATATAAAAAGAAACACAAAAAAACACAACACGTTTATTCACAAACTTACAAAGAAAACTAATGTTCCTTCTACGGTTACTTTAACTGACAAATCAAATCAATCAAAACACCAATAGAAAAGGGGAACTGTCAGTAAGGTAGAAATACTTAAGGAATAGTTTTCGTAATAAGAGGGCAGCACATGTCCTTCCATGATGACATATATCCTAAACAAGGATTTCCATCAGGCTCGTTTTCTCAAAATATGCTGACTCCATTAATTAAGACGATGACATCTTGGTCAAAACAGGACAGTTTCCTTATCACGGCAGGCGCTTTCGGCAAGGCTTGGTTTACTTCCAAAATGTTGACGACAATGAAGTGATGACAGGATTGCCCAAACAGGGCCGTAGTCGAATCTCGTCTCGCCTCGCTGCTCACACTTTGGGAATAGATATTTTTGTCTTTTATTATATCCTTTTAAAAGTATTGTATCTACCCATGACATCTTGCATATGAAGCACAGATACGCTCTACTGAGGGACAGATATGCCTAAATTATAGCAAGATGTGCCATTTTACAAATGATTGTAGGTTTTGTGAACAATATACGAAGAAGGTAAATGCTATTGTAAGTCCTTGATACATACGATGCCCTTCTTACAATCTCCAATACTGCACAGCAATCCCTTGATTGTGGTCAGGAAGTTCGTATTAGTGGCCTTGATTTTAGTGCTGCCTTTGACTATGTTAATCTTGAAGCCATTGTTTCCAAACTCAAATAGTTGGGAGTGCGTAGGTCTTTTCTTAGCATCATTTTTCAATTTTTAAGTAATAAATTGCAAAGAGTTGTTTAGGCACAATAATAAGTATAGGAATATGATCTTTGCTGTTCATCAGAGCAATGTTCTTGGCCCATTACTTCTAGTAAACGAATTTTGAAGCAAAGGGAAAAATCAATTTTTGGGTGAGATGGCCATGTCATCCTGATGGAAGCTTCCTATTGGCAGCTTTCTATGGGATATTTGGTTACAGTGATACTCCCAGAGAATTGACCATACGTCACCAGAATTCTAACTCCAGGCGCGAGTATCCTTAAAATTTTTCTTAAGGATATCGCATAATATCAGGGGACGTATTTCTTGATACGACACATGGCAATCTTCACCCCGAATAGAGATTTCGCTCTGAGGGGGAAGAGTGGCGAAATTGAAGGGGATCCATCATCAAGGTACCCAGTGGATCCCCTTCCCGTACTACTACAGGGTCTAGTATGGCTACCCATTCCTTGTGTTGTAACGAATTACGCATGGTGTACTCCCGCTTGCTCTAGTGTTCTAGACAGCTATTTACGAGGATTTATCAAGCATTCTCCAGCATCTTCTGCCTCTGAAAAGTTGAGTATTTAATCTTTCCTGTGTATAATTTTTAGCTCCCTTCTCCCTTTATCGGAGCGTAGCCGGTAACCAGAGGCACCATTTTGGACGCTGTCGTTCGCCATACATGCCTTATTTAGTTAGTAGTACGACATTCCCGGTATTTAGCTTTAATGAATTATAGCTATTTAGGCAAAATTATACTAGTGAAGATATGATCATGCACGTATATTTCCTCTTCCTTAAATGTAACGTTCGTATACATTAGAGTCTCGGTGATATAAGTAGCTGAGATCTCGCCCCGCGCTAGGCTAACATAGCCTACGCGCTTTAGTATACTTTCGTACATTATCCCCGTTTACCCTCGCATATTGTTTTATCAATTCAACAGGAGATAGTATATCTCTTAGAAATATTTACATAAATCGATACTCGTCTCTTTTAGAGATTTAAGGGTAAACCCTTCCTTCCCTCTGAGTGTCGCCATCAGGCGACAACCCTATCTTGGTCTTGCCATAGAGTAGTAACTTGGAAAACACTGTTGCAGTGATGAAGGAGTTAGCTTGCTTATACCTGTAGGGGTTGTTGGAAAATACTGCTGCAGTAACAAGGAGACAGATCGTTTACATCTGGGGGAGTTGTCAGGTAGCTGTTGACCAGGTAGGGTGTTACCCCTTGGGCTCCCAGACTGTGAATTTGTGGTGCAGGACCTTTCCTTCTATTTCCCTCGTTTGTTGATTGATTGATTGATTTGCAGTTCTCTGGAGGAGTAACAACTTGAAGGTCGTCCATTACTCATTTAAAGGGAGCTTGTTAGGTGAGTTTAACTACAAGCTATCTAGGTCTATTCCAAGAAAGTCTAAGATTACAATGGACATGATTAAGCAGTTCACTGGCAAAGGAGACGTATCATAGTTGAAGAAGGTAACCTTAGCGGCTAAGCTACAGAGAATATCAGTTTTATCCAGTTTTACTCCTTTATATCTGGAGGATGAGGCTCTAGCACTTTATTTGTAGAGGATTGTCTATTCATATCTGTTGTACATGTTATAATTATTATATGATCCTATTTCATTCATGTGCATTATAGGATCCTATTTCATTTATGTGTATTGTGTCGTCTAAACATTGTGCATTATAGGATCCTATTTCATTTATGTGTATTGCGTCATCTATACATTGGCGCTCATTTGTGAGAATGTAAGCAAACAGTGTTTCAGTTTGGCAGCTCATTTACTCGCTGCGTATATGGTACAGTATTATTGTCTATAGACTTTAGCTAAACTTTATTATCTATTATATGCTAGCAGCAAATGGTTCATTAGCGAGCTGTGTATACTGTGAATTTACTAACTGACTCATTTATGCTATTAGGTGTCAGTGTAATTTCATATTGAATTTATTTTGACTGCCGATGCAAATGCCATTTTATTTCTCATCGTGCTATCTTTCATTGCAGATATTATCATTGTCATGTGATGCCTTCCAAATGATAATAAACATTTCATGAACAAAAAGTGAATCTTATTTATGATAATATCAGTGATCTTGCTACATTACAATGCCTGCTGTACAATGCCCCATCGACAATTGCAATTATGTGACCCCGGACCTGTCTGACGCCATTGTTGCTGCCCTACTGACCGCTCATTGCATAAACCACACAGCTGCTGATCGACCAGGTGCTGCAGCGCAACATGCACAAGTGGAAAAGGTTAAGAGGCCTACCATCACTGCCGCAGGAACCACTGAAGAATGGTCATATTTTTTAATAAGGTGGGATGAATATGTAAATGCCACAGCCATTAACGGGCAAGAAGCTGTTGTTCAGCTGCTAGAGTGTTGTGAAGATCAATTGCGTAAAGATGTGACCAGAGCTGCTGGAGGCAGCCTCCTCGCAAAACCTATTGCCGAAGTCATTGCTGCCATTCGAGCCCTAGCCGTACGTGAAGAAAATGTAATGGTGGCACGGGTCACACTATATAATATGAGGCAAGACAGAGACGAACCCATCCGAGCATTTGGAGCCAGATTAAGGGGGCAAGCTGGTATATGTAAATTCTTCCTAGATTGCCCTTCCTGCGATAGTGAAGTGAATTATACCGAGCCAATTATTCAGGATATCCTTATCAGAGGCATTGAAGACCAGGAGATACAACTTGACTTGTTGGGTAACACAAATCAAAACATGACACTAGAAGAAGTTTTTAGATTTGCAGAAAGAAAAGAAGCCGGTAAACGCCCAGCGTCTTTATTCACGGAATCCCCAAGCACCGACGCCTCAAGTTCATACAAAAAATTTAACCGAACCAGGATTGTGAAACATGACTTAAATAAACCTGCTTCTGATGTGAGTTGCTCTTTTTGTGGTAAAACAGGGCATGGCAGAAAGGCCCCTGCAAGTTTCAGAAAATCAGAATGCCCTGCATTTGATAAAACATGCCTTTTTTGCAATAAATTACACCATTTTGCTTCAGTTTGCAGGAAGAAATCACCCCAGGCAAGTGGAATACAATCACATGCTGCAATCCAACCTGAAGATAATGCTGTGTTTAATGAACTTTGTTCTGTCACCACATATAACAACTCATCCATTACACTTGATCACCATCAGTATGACGCTATGTCAAAATCATGGATTAAAAGGCCCTCTGGGCCCCAACCATTCATTAACCTCAAAATATCCACTTCCACAGAAGACTATACCCACTTCGGCTTCAAACTTCACGACCCACCGAAAGCAGCAGAGGCTCGAGTAATGGCAGACACAGGCTGTCAGAGTTGTCTGGCAGGTATCCATGCTCTGAATAAACTTCACATCAAGCATTCTGATCTGATTCCAGTTAATATCTCCATGAAAGCTGCCAACAGTAAAGGCATAAATATTCTAGGAGCCGTTATTCTTCGCTTTACAGGTACCAACAACAGGGGTAAATTGGTTGAAACCAGACAAATCACCTATGTCACCGACAACTCTGACAAGATTTACTTGAGCAAAGAGGGCTGCATCACCTTAGGTATAATCTCTTCCACCTTCCCCTGCATTGGCGAAGCGACACAGGAAACATCATCGACTAATATTCAGACAGAGGAATGCTCGTGCCCTCAGAGACAACTCCCCCCACCACCACCCCAAAAGTTACCATTCGCTGCAACGGAGGCTAATAGAGAGAAGTTGCAGAAGTTCCTCCTAGAGCACTACGCATCCAGCACTTTCAATACATGTGAACACCAAAAGCTACCCATGATGTCAGGACCCCCGTTAAAATTAATGATTGATCCACATGCTGAACCAGTAGTGGTACATACCCCTATACCCGTTCCCCTTCACTGGCAGGATGAGGTAAAACAAGGACTGGACCAGGATGTGAACCTAGGAGTCCTCGAACAGGTGCCCATAGGCGAGCCTGTCACATGGATGAGCCATATGGTAGTTTGCGCCAAGAAGAATGGTAAACCACGTCGCACAGTAGATCTGCAAGCCCTCAACCTCCATGCCACTCGCGAAACACACCACACACCATCCCCTTTCCATCAAGCTCGTGCAGTGCCAGCAGGTAAACGTAAAACCGTCTTAGATGCCTGAAATGGATACCACAGCGTACCGCTACGGCCCGAAGACCGTCACCTAACAACATTCATCACACCACGGGGCCGCTACAGGTATTGCACGGCCCCACAAGGATACATAGCTTCTGGTGACGGCTATTCCAGACGATACGACGAACTGGTCGGTCATATCCCGAACAAAACCAAGTGCATCGATGACACGTTGCTCTGGCAGACAACATAGAGGAGAGTTTCTTCCAGACAGTACAATGGTTAGATATTTGTGGTCATAATGGTATCATTTTAAATCCTGACAAGTTTGTTTTTTCAGCTAACACTGTCCAGTTTGCGGGGTTTGAAATCACACCAGATTGCGTCCGACCATGTGAGAAATATTTGTCTGCAATACGCGATTTCCCCACACCAAAGAACATAACCGACGTGCGCTCCTGGTTTGGCTTCATCAATCAAGTCTCTTATGCCTTCTCTATGACCAAACGCATGACCCCGTTTCGTAACTTTTTGCGCCCTGGCAACCCTTTCTGTTGGGACAGACACATGGACACCCTTTTTGAGGAATCTAAAGATCACATAATCGAAAAATCAAGAGGGGCGTTCAGATCTACTATAAAGAAAAACCAACATGCCTTGCTACCGACTGGTCCAAATCAGGCATTGGGTTCTGGCTCACCCAAAAACACTGCCTGTGCACACCAACTCGGCCATTTTGCTGCAAATCGGGCTGGAAAACCACCTTAATTGGGAGTAGATTCACACACCCAGCAGAGTCTCGTTATGCACCCATTGAAGGAGAGGCCTTGGCTGTAGTGGAAGCCCTTAACAAAACCAGATTCTTCGTCCTTGGATGCCCTAGCTTGTTCATCGCAGTGGACCACAAGCCCCTACTTAAAATCTTTGGTGATCGATCTTTTGAAGACATCTCCAATGCTCGCCTTCGAAACTTAAAAGAAAAGACACTACGATACTGCTTCGAAATGGTCCATGTTCCAGGCACAAAACACAAAGCAGCCGACACGCTCTCACGACATCCCACAGGCAATGGTCCTCCAATGAAACTACGTTTGCAGGACGATATCGCATCCATGCATTCCTGCAGTGATGAGATAAAGGATGATATCGACTCTGCCCTGCAGTGTGCACATGTTACATCCCTGCAAACCCTCGGCTCAGTGACGTGGGACAAAGTTCAATCTGCAACTAACAGCTGCCCGGACTTTCAACATCTGATCACACTGATTGAAAAAGGCATCCCCGAGGCTAAGAATGACGTACCACCGCATCTCCACGAATACCATAAGTTCCGCCACGAATTGTATACTGTAGACGGTGTAGTCATCTACAAAGACAGAATTGTGATCCCCCCTACCCTTCATAAACAAGTACTCCAAGCCCTTCATGCGGCTCACCAGGGAATCACCTCGATGACAGCACGAGCAGATTCGTCTGTATTTTGGCCCGGCATCTCTAAAGATCTCCAAGACACACGTATGAACTGTTATCACTGTAACCGCATTGCACCTTCCCAACCCGCCCTTCCCCCACATCCATAAAACCCTCCTGCCTATCCATTTCAGCATATTTGTGCCGATTTTTTCCACTACAAAGGACCACAGTACCTCGTTGTAGTGGAGAGGTATTCAAATTGGCCTGTCATCGAACGCGCAGCAGATGGTGCCACTGGGCTTATCAACAGTCTACGGAGGATATTCGCAACATGTGGAATCGCTGATGAGCTTTCTTCTGATGGTGGCCCAGAGTTCTCTGCAAAAATCACTCAAGATTTCCTTCAGGCTTGGGGGGTCGACCATCGTCTTTCCTCAACCTATTTTCCCCATTCTAATTGTAGGGCAGAGGTTGGCGTTAAAATAGCGAAAAGACTCCTCACCGACAACACTGGGCCCACAGGAAACCTGAACATCGACGCCTTTCAGCGCGCCGTCCTTCAATACCAGAATACCCCTGACAAAGAAACCAAAGTTTTTTCCAGCTATGTGTATCTTCGGAAGGCCCATTAAGGATTTCATCCCCATCTTGCCAGGAAAATACAACCCCCATCCCACTTGGAGAAGCACCCTCGCACAACGCGAGGAAGCACTCCGGAATCACCATATGAGAATGGCCGAGTATTGGACCGAGCACACAAAGCGGCCCCTGCCATTGAGATTTGGCGACAACGTCCGCATCCAAAACCAGACAGGCCCGAACCCATTGAAATGGGATAAAACAGGCGTTGTGTCCGAGGTGCGTCAATTCGGTCAGTACATTGTCAGGGTCGATGGCTCTGGAAGGGCTGCTCTTCGCAACAGACAATTTCTGAGGAAATACATCCCTGCTATTCCAAGACGACCACGATTAACCATTGGATACCCAATTCCCCAGCACGAGAAATCACTTCAACGCCCATCATCGCCACCAGGACCTGATACAGAACCGCACTCTACTGATCGACTGGAAGTGCCATACCCTGCGCCTACATCTCCCACAGATGCCACACCACCCCCATCACCACGTCCTCAAACTCCCATAACACCTGTTCACCACCCACAGGCACCTGACGCAGCACTACATGATGCACACCCTGATGCCTCTCCTTATAATTTCTTTCTACCCTTTATTTATCTTAATGATATTATATTTTTCATTCAGCTATGCTCCATAGCCACATAGCTAATATGCTTTTATAAAGTAGTTTTCATATATTGCTCTAACATGTTCAGTTTTGTTTTTGAGTTTTCTTATTAGTACCCAAAAAAAACTCGGGAGAAGGTAGAGGATTGTCTATTCATATCTGTTGTACATGTTATAATTATTATATGATCCTATTTCATTCATGTGCATTATAGGATCCTATTTCATTTATGTGTATTGTGTCGTCTATACATTGTGCATTATAGGATCCTATTTCATTTATGTGTATTGCGTCATCTATACATTGGCGCTCATTTGTGAGAATGTAAGCAAACAGTGTTTCAGTTTGGCAGCTCATTTACTCGCTGCGTATATGGTACAGTATTATTGTCTATAGACTTTAGCTAAACTTTATTATCTATTATATGCTAGCAGCAAATGGTTCATTAGCGAGCTGTGTATACTGTGAATTTACTAAATGACTCATATATGCTATTAGGTGTCAGTGTAATTTCATATTGAATTTATTTTGACTGCCGATGCAAATGCCATTTTATTTCTCATCGTGCTATCTTTCATTGCAGATATTATCATTGTCATGTGATGCCTTCCAAGTGATAATAAATATTTCATGAACAAAAAGTGAATCTTATTTAATTTGGAGATGGGTGATGAAGACCAAGAAAATGCAGAAAAAAATTAGGAAAAACTGATAGCATTTTCTGATGATTCATTCTCTGCTTTTGGAAAATTTGTTCAATTGAAGGGGACGGGAGAGCCAGTTCTTGTGTATGCTAATGAAATTAGGAGGTTGGCCTGCTTAGCTAAGTTTGATAAGTTTGATTTAGAAAATGAAGTGAAAGTGAAACCAACGTTTGGTAATTGTTTTTCCAGATAATATTAGTGTTGCTTTACAGCAAGTGCCAAATGTGATGACAATGGCAATGAGTGAATTGATTAATTATGCTAGGATTTTGTCCTCTAAACAGCAAGGTGGTGTGGTAGCTGTAGCCCAACTGTCAGGAAGAGTGGAGAAGGAGGAAGTGGTGAAAAACCTGAGAATAGGGCTAGGCCTTTCCACTTTAAAGGTAAATGTTTCTGTTATGTATTTTGTACTGCAATACCATATTGGTTACGTGTATTGAGAGTAATGTTGCACAGTATTGCATTGATAGAACATGTTTGAACGTTAATTATAAGTGTAGTATGTTATGAAGGATTTAATGATTTATTAGTTGCCTCAAAGATAGGAAGTGATTCTTATTACTTTTATATTACAGTAGGATCCAGTCTTTTAAGAGTGATGCTCATTTGTTATTTAAATTTATTTTATACAATATTTTTTTTTACAATGTTCCCAGTCACAAGTCACAAGCCACTCAAAGCTGTAGCAGCAATGTAACTTAAGCAGAATAAATGTATATTATATTACAAACATATTATTGAATTCCATCAAGAAAAGTCGGTGAACAAAAATGGGATAAACATAACTATAAAAGCCATTGCTTATTTCAGGTATGTGTGATGACAGTACTTTATTTACAACGATAACGAATACAACACTGGCGACTAGGATGGGGTTCAATAATACGTTTGTATTATAGAATACATTTATTCCGCATATGTTATATTACTGCCCCAGTTTTGAGTGGCTTGTGACTCATGATTGGGAACATCGTAAACAAACTCTTATATAAAAGAAAATAACAAATGAACATCACTCTTGAAAGGTTAGATCCTACTGTCTTACAAAAGCAAGAAAAATCACATCCTATCTTTGAGGTAACTAATAAATGATTAATTATACTTATAATTAACGTTCAAACATGTTTTATCACACCTATAGCATTTGAATTTTTTCTGTTATTTCTGCGTATAGGTCTGAAACTGATTTTGCGTTTTGCTAAAATTCTGTCAAAAGAAAAAAAGAAGAGAGAGAGAGAGAGAGAGAGAGAGAGAGAGAGAGAGAGAGAGAGAGAGAGAGAGAGAGAGAGAGAGAGAGAGAGAGAGAGAGAGAAACATTGGTACAAGTGATCATAAACGGAAAACCAATTATAATGCAAGTTGACAAAGTAGCTGATTTTATCAATTTTGTCCGAGAAAACACCTAAAACGATTACTAATTTGTTATTAGAAAGTACAAATAGAGTTTTGAAAGGCTATAATGGTTTTGATATTCAGGAAATAAGTGCTTCAAACGGAGAAGTTCAGTATAAAAAACAGAAGTTAGATAGAATGCCATTAACCGTACTTGAAGGTTAAGGACTAACATTGCTAGGTTTGGATTGGTTACAATATTTAAAATTAGATTGACCTAGTATTTTGAAGGTTACATGTACAAAAGATGAACACAGGAATGACGTGTCCGTGGATAATATCCTATTAGAGTTTGAAGAGGCATCTGAAGACAAAGTTGGTACAGTATAAAACGTAAAATAAATTTTAGTTATGTAATCAGATAGCGCTCCTAGATTTTTTGCTCCAAGACCAGTACCATGTTTTGAAAAGTGCTGTTGTGAATTTCACCAGTTTATTAAATCTGCCCGATGTACTGGGCGGATCGCAAGGCCTTGAAGAGGCAATACTCCCCAAAACCCTTCAGGAGTTAACTAAAATACAGCTATAAAATTTACAATTTTATTACAAAAATAAACTCTGATACAAGACAAACATCCTTAAGCATTCACAAGACTTAATGAAAAAACAAGGCTGACTCTTCGTAAAGTAACACGAGCTCTTCAAGCATAAAGTCCACACCGGACTCATTAAAAAACTGAAAATAGTGCCAATTCGAATTCAATACACAACGAATCACACACCAAATATCCCTATTCTTATTTAACTAAGGATTCAGATCCCCAATCACAAGGATCTCTACGTTAAACTGCGATATAAAAACTAAACGTCTTGCACACAAACTTATACTACAACCAACCTGGTACACGAGGTAGAGAGGAGAGAACAATTAAAATAATGGCTTCTCTTTGCTGAGGACGTCGGACAAAAGAGGCAGAGCTGAGCTCTGCACCCCCGACGACACCTTGTTCCCGCGGTTTTTCTGAACCTAAATTTCTAGATAGGATATATACGTCATGTTACAATAAAATGACATTAAATTTCTGAATCATAGATTACAAACGCTCGATTTCTTTAACCTCAGCGCCTTCCCTACCAGGCGGTTGCTCTCTAGGTTCTAAAACAGTCTCGTCTTAAACCACATTCATTCGCCCGCGAGTTCTCTCAACCCTCCCTCCAATTTGACGTAACGTAGGTGGAGTTAAATGGCGGGAATTTCGAGTGATCAGTTCGAAAATTCCCGACATCCTCACACCCCAAAATAAAGGAGCGATGAAACGTCGGTCAATTGGACAAGGCTGGACTCGGGGTGGGGGGAGTAACTTACTCCAAGACTCTGTTAGGCTCGCTGCGTAGTGCTCCGCAACGACTCGAACAGAGTACACACAACGTACAACATACAGCAATGTTACCCTGGGGCAATAAACTCTTACAGGTGTACACAACATAATAATCCAAATGTACCTATACAACAGCTCAAATTAGGCAATGGGCCTAGCAATTGAAATGTACTCGTGAATAATACATATAAGGAGTCAAATGGAATGGTAATTAGGCAATGGGCCTAAGACAAATCAGCTTGTCATTCGTGTATGAAAACAGCAGAAATTAGCAGTAATGTACAAATACATATTACAGAATTCAAATGACAAAGCAAGTAGGCAATGGGCCTAAAACAAATCAAGAAATAGCAATGGAAATGCATACATAACAATTCAAATGTAAAGGCAATTAGGCAATGGGCCTAAGACAATCAGAAAATGGCAAAAAAATAGCAATGGAAATGCATACATAACAGTTCAAATGTAAAGGCAATTTAGGCAATGGGCCTAGAAATCAGTTATCACATACATATATACTATCAGAAAGAAAAAATGCATTCACATACAGAATATAATTATGAAAAATTGGAAAAGCAATTAGGCAATGGGCCTAAAATATTCAATTTCAGCATATGTGTATACAACAGCGGAAAAATGTATTCATACACAGAATCAAGGCAACCTGCCCTCTACATTAATCAAATCCCTTTTTACACTGCCACATGTGGGCTACCACCTTAGGGGAACAAGAGGGAGGGGCCTGTCTCTGTACAACGCTCGTTTCGTAAGTACGAGAGACTATCCCGTACCCGTTCCCCACACCTACGCACTTCCAATCTCCGTGGATTCATGCCACTTACAAACTTTCTCACTTCACCCTCCCTACCTACCAGGGAGACACTCCCTCTCTCACTTACTGTTTGCAGCTACATTTCATAAACTGTTACCCTTTAGCAGACGATCCATCATTTTTCGTTGCTTCGCAGCCGCCCTTCTCAGTGGGCGTGCAGAACGTTTTTTTAACGTTCGTCTGCTTCGATTTCTTTTCACCTTCACTGTTCACACTGAACGTATTGTTCTCGTCATGAGTGTCACTGTCGAAGGTCTCTGTGGCCAGTTGTTGGGATGTCGCAGCCGGAGCCATTTCCTGGTTGTCCCCAGACATCTCCATGATCCCTGGCATTCCGTCTGTCGAACTGCACACACCCTCTTTTCCATCGTCGTCGTCTCCGTCTCCATCATCCTCCGCAGAGGGGGTAATTTCCAGGGGAACCAGATGGCTAACAGCTCGCTGTGACTCGACACCCTCAAACAACACTTTGGCCGAACGTACAACGCCGTCGTCGTCCGGATACGTTTCTACAACACGTCCAAGGGGCCACGTAGCTCTTCTTTGAGGTTCTTGTCTTACCAACACGATGTCTCCAGGGTGCAGCTTGGAGGGTTCCCCGGACTGACAGTTGTGTCGGGCTCTCAGGGCACTTGAATATTCCTTTCTCCACCTCTCGCGGAACGCCTTCAAAGAGTCTGTTAGTTTCAAATAACGATCACGTAGCCTCCGGGAGGTGAAGGTCGTGTTGAGGTGCTCGTCCGGTAAGAGCGGTGCCATGAGGAGGACTGGGTGTCCTCTTAACAAATGGGAAGGGGTGAGGACTTTATCCTCGCATCCGTCGCCGCTGTACATAAGCGGGCGATTATTCACTACGGCTTCTGCTTCTTTCACCAGTGTCAATACGTGGGCGTTCGGTAGATACTTTTGGCCGAGGGCTATCTGGAGGGTTCGCTTCGTCACCCCTGTCAGCCGCTCGAAGAATCCACCTTTCCAAGGTTCTCTGGGAGTCTGAAACCTCCATTGTATTCCCGTTCTCCTCAGGAACTGCTGAACTTCATCTTCTTCGTAGAGTCCCTGCAGGAGGTGGCTGGCGGTTTTGAACGTCTGGTGATTATCAGAGGTGATGTATTGGGGGGCGCCATGCGTGGCACAGAATCGCCCTAAAGCCAAGACGAATTCTTCCGCTTCCAAGGAGGGACAGAAGTCGAGATACACGGCCCTACTGGCCATGCACGTTACAATCAGGATGTACCCTGGCTGCGTTTCAGTTTGTATGGCTGCTGTGTGGTCCACTCCAACTGCTGTAAAGGGTTTCTCGAGGGTAGTTCTTTCCTTCGGTAGGGGGGGGGGGGTGGTGGTGGCTGTTTCGACGAAGACTGGAAGGCACGCCAACACTTCATACATTCCTTTACCACCTGCTTGGCAATAGAACGTAGACCCGCCGCCCAACATTTCTGTCGAAAGATACCCATTAGAGTATTCACACCACAATGTAAATGCAAATGGTGTAGAAATTTTTAATAAACCCTAACTAAACCCCCTTTGGCTGGCAAGAGAATTAACAGATTAATTTCTTCTAACTTGGACACTCGTCCTCTAGTACAAATGAGTCTATCTTTTATTACTAAACTCAACTGTCTTACTAAATTGACAACTTCACGAGGGGATCTGACTCCGCCCTCCAAGTAGGCATAAACTGAAGGCAAATAATGTTTCTGCTCTACCAGAACAACAATACTGAACGGATTCCGTTCTATTTTTGCAAACTTTAAAATTAGTCTGACTACTCTCAACAAGAATTGGAACCCTACTTCCCTTTTCAGGATGTCCCAAATCTCGCCTGGGGGGGTAGGACACATCTCCTCCCTTAACTCTTGTACCCCCGCTACTACGTGAGTTTGATGTAGCGGATCTTCCTCCTTGCAAGGAACAGGCTTTCCCGTGGTCCTGAGGAATTCTGGACCATTCCTCCACAGGGAGTTAACTAGCAGTTGCCGAGTCGTTGCACCTCTGGATAGGATATCGGCAGGGTTCTGATGACTAGGGACATGGTTCAGACTGAAGCTACAAACCTGCTGAATAAAAACAATCTCCGCCACTCTGTTAGAAACAAACACATTTTTATGAGACCTGGCATCGGGAGATGCTACCCATGCCAACGTTACCTTGCTGTCAGTCCACATTACTATTTCTCGTGGCTCGATCAGTTCCTTGAGAGTTCTTGCTAATCTGCTGCCTAACAACAAGGCCAGCAGCTCTAGCTTGGGGATCGTCAGTTTGCTCATCCCTTTCGGAGTGATCCTCATTTTACTTGTGACTATGGTTACGTGATTGCATTCGTCCCTGGTATATGCTACTGTGCCCTATGCCTTACTGCTGGCATCGGTGAATATATGGAGTTCTAAACCTTTCCTACCTATTGTTCTTGGAAAAGTGATTTCGCTCACGGCTTTCAAATCACTCAACAACTCACTCGCTTCTCTAGCCTTTTCTCCTTTCAACACATCATCCCAACCCACGTCATTCTCCCATAGTTGTTGGAGGAAGAGTTTTCCTCTTACAAACAATGGGCTTATCAAACCTATCGGATTGTAAATTGAGACTAACAGGGAAAGTACCCTACGCTTCGTAGGCACCCATCCCTCCCCCAACTCACAGATCTTCTTACTTTCTTTCACACACAATCGGTCCACGTCTCGGGTCCATCGCAACCCAAGCACGTTCACACTCACAGGCTCTCTCCATTCTTTCTCGCTATCAAAGGCCAAGTGATTGGATGCCCATCCTTCTAAAGGCATACCCGCACCTGTTAAGATGTTATTAACAGACTCATGCTCCTGCTTCATGCTCTCCAGATTCTCGAAAGTGGCTAGATAATTATCAACATAAAAGGACTTTACCAAATCTGGCCTACCTTCCCCTTTAAAATGATAATTTAACACTTGTTGTAACAAAAATGTACTTGCTGTGATGCCGAACACCACGACTCTAAAGGCGAAGGTAAGCGCTCGACCTGCTGCCTCGCGCCACAGAAATCGTGTGTATTTGGCATCACGAGGATCCAACAAGACACGATGGAAGGCTTTGCTGATATCAGCTAACATGGCATATCTGTTCAAATTAAACCTTATGATTAAGTTATGTGCTAGTTCCACTAGATTGGGGCCAGGCAATAGGCACTCATTCAAGGACTTACCACCTTTCGATTTCGCAGAAGCATTGAACACAATTCTAAGGGGGGTGGTGCGACTTTCTTTCCTGATTCCAAAGTGTGGCATATAATAACCTTCAACCTTAGGTTCTTTTACTTCAGATATAAAACCCGCTTCAATATATTTGTCTATCACTCCCTGGTATTGTTCGAAATATTCCCTATCTTTCCTAAATTTAGTTTGCAACGACTCTAACTGTGCCATAGAGTTTCTATAATTCGTATCGGGCCTAGCATTCGATCCGAATGGTAGGCTAACCTGATATCCCTCAGGTTTTTTCACAACACTTCACGATACCTTCCGCACGGCTTCCGCCTCGCGCACAGTGTATTGCTCAGATGAGGCGATGCCAACACGGTCCAAACGCCACCATTCATCTACATCAAACTGATATGGTTCGTTCATGATTTTGCACACTCTGAGCGTTCTTACTTGTTCGACCTTCCCGTATGGGGACATACCATTATGAGTCAAGAAAAGATTTATCCCATCCACTTTCTCAACACCTATAATAAAATAGCCAAAATAATCAGCCCCTACTAATCTGTGTACGTTCTTCAACACATCCGACTTGTTGGCTGGATCGGCTAACGTGACTCCCTTGGTCAACAGATGCTGTCTGACTTTACCATAACCAGTGTTATGTATCGGGACGTCTACGCTCTCATGTGCTACTAGTTTCATGCGCACGATTCTTTTCCCCATTTCAACTCTGCAACTTACTACATCGTATTGTCCGCTTATTTCCTCGGAACCAAACGGAATTATATTTAAGGATACTCGTCCTACCACCGGTAGGCCTAATTGACGGGCAATTTTTGCTGATATGAAGCTCCCCTGGCTTCCTGAGTCGAGGAATAGGCGGACTCGCTTACTACCTTGCTTTTGTTGGATACCTGCCATGGCTGTTGGCAAGATAGTGCATGGGAGGTCCACATCAGACCTCTGCGCGATCTTTGCGCTTGTGCATGGTTTAGCCTCTACTTTAGTCTGGGGTGGTCGGGGGGAAGTTTCGGGCTGCTGAGGCGTCGCATTCACTACGGGGCGGGACGTCGTTGTTTGACTATTACTATGACTAGGGATCGATTGCGGTCTACCCGCATCGCAAATTGCAGTGTGGTGCTTAGCATTACAGTTTCTACAGGAATTTGAAACGGGACATTTATCGCTACGATGACCAGATTTCGTACAATTAAAACAAAGACCCCTTTTCAGTAAAATGCGACGTCTGGCAGGTACGTCAGTCACTTGGCGACATCCGTGAGGCGGGTGCCGTTCGCTACAAAATGGGCAGGAATTATTGTGGATGGGATGGGTTTTCGGTCTTACACTACTGTCTGGTCTTTTGTCACTCTCAAGACTGTCGCCTCTCTGCAACGCATCATCTTCTAGCATTCTCACAATAAAGTCTATTGCCTCAAAAAACTCGTCCAACGTATAGTCACATTTTCTCAAATGCTCGACCACTTTGCGGTAGAGCTTTCCCTCTGACAATTTTTGATTAATGAGGCTCATGACCATGCCCTGGCCTATGTCATTGGTACTCAGTCTTTTGATTTGTTCAATTATGATGGTCAACTCAAAACGGAACCTTTTGAGTTCTACTGGGTTTAGTGACGGCACAAAGATATTGGCTAATTTGCGGTGCAGAATCACGAGTGTCTGGTGCACGTTGCCATATTGCTTATCTAAAAGATCTAGTGCTACACTATAGTTCGCGTCGGTTACACTTAGAGATTTGATGATTCTAAGGGGCTCTTTGCCCAACGTCCCCAATAAATAAGTAAATTTAGACACTTCGTCTAAATCCGCTCTTCGATCTACGTGGATCGTGAAGAGCTCACGGTACGATGCGTACTCTTGCACTTCCCCTTCAAACGTGGGGAGAGGCAGCGGCTTCAACCTGGGGAGGGCAACATTCCCCGTTGAAGTGCTTTTCATTTTGTCTATCCTATTATACAGTAGGGTAGAAGCGCGTGTAGCTTCACCTAACGTGTGCCTGATTCGGGCTTCAATACTAGACTCTAGTTTCACACACTGGCTTTTGTATAGCTCTCTACCTCTACCTGCAACTCCGTTACCAAATTCTGGTAAACGGACTCAGAGTAGGTCTCTAATAGTGCTCTTTGCGTTTCGCTAAGTAAGTCGTTTATTAGGCCCATCGACGCCTCGATGTGCACGATCGTGGCCACCGCCATCTTAATAAACTTTACTTTACGTTTGGGGGGGGGGGGGGGGTGGGCGGGGGGGGGGGGGGGGGGGCAAAGCAAGGAAAGAAAGGTAATTTTACGTTAGGAAGGGACTCAATAAAACTGACCCACGTGGCCGATCGCACATCGGGACGTAGAGGACCTTAATTGTTCGTCTCTCTCTCTCTCTCTCTCTCTCTCTCTCTCTCTCTCTCAAAAGCTCATATTTTAATTTAGTCCTGTCCGGCTCTGGGAAGCACTTGCGATCCGGTTCGAAGGACCAAATATTGTGAATTTCACCAGTTTATTAAATCTGCCCGATGTACTGGGGGATCGCAAGGCCTTGAAGAGGCAATACTCCCCAAAACCCTTCAGGAGTTAACTAAAATACAGCTATAAAATTTACAATTTTATTACAAAAAAAACCTCTGATACAAGACAAACATCCTTAAGCATTCACAAGACTTAATGAAAAAACAAGGCTGACTCTTCGTAAAGTAACACGAGCTCTTCAAGCACAAAGTCCACACCGGACTCATTAAAAAACTGAAAATAGTGCCAATTCGAATTCAATACACAACGAATCACACACCAAATATCCTTATTCTTATTTAACTAAGGATTCAGATCCCCAATCACAAGGATCTCTACGTTAAACTGCGATATAAAAACTAAACGTCTTGCACACAAACTTATACTACAACCAACCTGGTACACGAGGTAGAGAGGAGAGAACAATTAAAATAATGACTTATCTTTGCTGAGGACGTCGGACAAAAGAGGCAGAGCTGAGCTCTGCACCCCCGACGACACCTTGTTCCCGCGGTTTTTCTGAACCTAAATTTCTAGATAGGATATATACGTCATGTTACAATAAAATGACATTAAATTTCTGAATCATAAAATTACAAACGCTCGATTTCTTTAACCTCAGCGCCTTCCCTACCAGGCGGTTGCTCTCTAGGTTCTAAAACAGTCTCGTCTTAAACCACATTCATTCGCCCGCGAGTTCTCTCAACCCTCCCTCCAATTTGACGTAACGTAGGTGGAGTTAAATGGCGGGTTTATGGGAATAGGTTACATATTCAGATTGGGCTACACCATTAGTTCCTATTGTGAAGGAATATGGTCAGGTCAAGTTAAGTGGTGACTGAAAGGTAACGTTGAAACCACAGTTTCAGGTAGCTCAACATCCATTACCAAATCCGCAAGACATGTTTGCAACTATTTCAGGATGTACGTTATTTTCTAAATTAGACCTTTGACAAACATTTCAACAGCTTCCCATGGATGAAAATTCACAAGAATGATGTACAGTAAATACATCCTTAGGTTTGTATAGGCCAAAGATGTTACCTTATGGAGTAACAAATTATCCAGCTATATGGCAACAAACTATGGATAGTATTTTTTCAGGAATGCAAGGAGTATTCATTTTCACAAATGATATTTTAGTCTTTGTTAAAGATAAAAGAGACCATAGAGAAAGATTAAGGGCAGTTTTGAGGAAGTTGTGGGAACATGATATTAGAGGGAATAAGAGCAAATATATTTTAGAATTTGATTCAGTAGAATCCTCAGGTTTTGTAATTAATGACAAAGGTATTCACAAGACCAAGGAAAAAATTAAAGCAGTACAATCAACAAAGGTACAAGAAAATGTTAAGGAACTACAATCATTTTAAGGTTTAGTAACATTTCATGGGAATTTTATTCATAATTTATTTAAAATTATTTCACATCCATTGTATAACTTGTTGCATAAGGGCGCACAGTGGAACTGGACAATAGATTGTCAGGAATTCAAGCAGGAAATAACATCACCTACATTTCTGGTATATTATTAAATTGATTTTCTTGTGAAATTAGTTTGTGATACATCAAATATAGTTTCAGGTGCAGTATTATCTCATGTAATGCCAGATGGAACAAACATATCAATTCCATTTCCTTCTAGAGTATTGAACAATGCAAAAGGCAATTACTCTAAAATAAAAAAATAAGTTTATCATTAGTGTATGGAGTTAAGAAATATCATATGTATCTTTATCGAAGGAAAAAGTTCACACTTGTTACGGATCATAAACCTTTTTTGGCAATATTGGGTCCAAAAGCAAGTTTACCTACGTTGGTAGCTGCAAGACGACAACGTTGGGCAATTATGTTAGCCGCATATCATTTTGAAATAGAATATCGTCCTTACGTCACAGACGGGTAATGCAGATGCTTTAACTAGATTTCCAGTAGACTAAACACCAGAAGAGTATGATAACAGTATACTTTCAGTATCCGTACCCATTACAGCAAAGGATATTGTATATAATATTAAGAAAGACCTTGTACTTAGTAAGGTTTTAGAGAGTTTAATGACAGGTAGGGACTTATGTGGAAATAAAGAAAATTGTAAACAACATAACGCTGTCTGGAACGAACTTACCATCACACAAGGCTGCATCCTGAAGGGATCAAGAATAATTATTCCTAGTTCAGTGAGGAATAAGGTTTTGTCTGAAATACATGCTGATCACCAGGGCACTGTCAGATCAAAGTCTTATTGCAAGGACTTTTCTCTGGTAGCGAGTTGTAGATAGAGATACTGATTTATTTGTAAGAAATTGTATGAATTGTGTTATGCATCAGAGCAATCCCCATTTTCCTAGAATGCACCCATGGGTTTTACCAAGGTATCCATGGTAAAGAGTACACAGATTTTGCAGGCCATTTTTTAGGTTATTTGATTTTAATAGTTGTAGATGCTTACAATAGGTGGCCAGAAGTAATTCCAATGAATACAACAACTGGTATGTATTTTGTACTGTAATATTATATGCTCTATGGGTATTAAGAGTAATGTTGCACAGTATTGCATTGATAGAACATGTTTATAAATACAGAATTAATGTAATAGCGTATGTTATGAAGGATTTAATCCTTAATTAATTGTCCTAAAGTTAGGATGGGATTCGTTTTACTTTTGTATTGCAGTAGGATCTAATCTTTTATAAAATGATGCTCATTTGTAATTTGTGTATTGTTGTGTACGAGTTTTGTTTGCACATTCTCACTCAAAAACTCACAAGGTGTTAAAGTAGATCAAAAATGTAAGCCTGAGAAAAATTAAACGTATTTTAATAGGAAGTCTCTGATTATATCCCATCCACCCAGAAGACAAGTTGGCAAAGATGCTGGGGGTAGGAATATTCTCAACTAATAATAAACATTCTTATTCCAGGTGAGTGAGCTGATATCAAGTAAGTGTATTGTAGGCCAAACATTGCATATTTGGCGAATATGCTGGGATAGGAATATTCTCAGCTAATAATAAACCTTGTTATTCCAGGTGAGTGAGCTTATATTTGGCGACAGAGACGAAACCCATGCAGAGAAACGCGGCAGCAGAAGAGCCAATTAGATGTAACCCCATGCAGCTGGAAGACAACTCGATGTAACCCCATGCAGTAGGAATGCAGATAACCAGAGTACCTTCACAACACATTTCTACATTCAACTTCAATGTCAAGAAAGAAGCAAACATCCTACAAATATAGATTTATTTGTTAGGGCCAAGTAAGATAGGATTGAAATTTTTTACCAGGAGGCATTAAGTGGTAAAATTTTACTATAAGTCAATGATAGTTTACATAAAACAAAAAGTGTAGAACTATTCAAGTTGGTTGCACAAACACACAAAAAAAGTGCAATTAACATAGGAATTAGGTTTGAATTAACTTTGTTAGTGGGTAACGAGTTAATTTTGTAGATTTCATTTGCCTTGTAAGGACAGTGAAACAAGCGTCACCAAGATCAACTGATACTTTATTCGAATGTGCACGGGAGTATATTACAAGGTGCGGACGGAAAGGTAGGATGGCGCTGGCGCCAAATCAGATTGAAGTGCCCGCCAAAATATATGTGTTTTCTTACACTTACAAATATACGAATTATGAGTTAACAGAAACATGTAATGAAATGATACATATGTCAAAATGTAGCTCTGGTAGAGCGGAATATATATACATGGGAAACCACAGTGTGGCGAAAAGAGAATTCAAATAAATAAGTAGTTTGTCGATTTTCTGGACGACGAAGGGATCGGTGTCCTTACAAGTACCCCCCCCCCAAGACACCGGGCGGCGTAGAGGGCTGATGATCAATCTTCGTATCTTTTCGGGCGTCGGAGGGTTCCTCTTGTTTTTGAACGGAGGGGCGCGCTGGCGGTCGGTGTAAGGATCTCTTCCTCTTGTCGTCGTTTGATGATTTTTCTTTCGTTGGGCGGCTTGTTTTGAGGTGGAACTCTGGATCTGCCAGGTCCGGCGGAGGCGGTGTCGCTTCCTTCGAGAAACGCTGGTTTCACGCGGTCTATTGAGACCCAGTCCTCTTGGCCATGGACGTCGAGAAGGAAGGCTTTCGTTGTCTTTTTAATTACCCGGTAGGGGCCTCGATAAGGTCTAGTTAGTGGTTGTCGATGAGCGTCGACACGGACGAAAACGTACCCGCAGTCATCCAGGCTTATTGGCTTGAAGTGCTTGGTTCTGTCCTGGTAAGTTTTGAGACACGGCCTGAACTTCCTGGCGATGTCCCTTAGGTGATCCAGCTGTGTGTCGTCGGTTGATGAGGGAAAGAATTCGCCAGGAACTGCGAGCGCTTCCCCGTAAACCTTTTCGGCGGGCGAAGGTTCGCCGTCTGTGCGAGGGGCGGTGCGAAGGCCGAGGAGTACCCAAGGAAGTCGTGATTTCCAGTCCCCGTCGGTGCAGCTCGCCATCAGGGACGCCTTGAGGGCGCGGTGAGTTCTTTCGACCATGCCGTTTGCCGCGAGGTTGTATGCCGTTGTGCTGTGGAGCGTCGTCCCCATCAGGTTCGCCAAAGCCAGCCATATTTCTGAGAGGAAAGCGGGGCCTCTGTCTGTCGTGATGTCGTCAGGAACGCCAAACCTGCTCACCCAGCTTGACAGGAGGGCTTCGGCGCATGCTTGAGTCGTAGCTTCGGTCATTGGCGATGCCTCCAACCACCTCGTGGAGCGATCGATGATTGTAAGCAGGTAGCGAGCAGATCCAGAAGGGGGCAATGGTCCCACGACGTCGATGTGTATATGGCCGAAACGTCTTTTTGGCTGGGGAAAATCGCCTACCCCTGATTCGGTGTGACGGCTGACCTTGCTTGACTGGCAGTTGATGCATGACTTCGCCCATTCCCGGGCGTCCTTTTTTATCCCTGGCCAGACAAACTTTTCAGACAGAAGGCGAGCGGTGGTGCGTCCTGAGGGGTGTGAAAGTCCATGGATGATATCGAATATTTTCCTTTTGCAGGAGGCTGGTATCCAGGGACGTGGGCGGCCTGTGCTGGTGTCGCAAGGAATAGTTACTCCTGCTGGTCCGAGGGGAATCGCACTTATCTTGAGTGCGGATGGCCCCATCAGGTGATCCTGTGCTTCTCAGTCGGTGCGTTGTTCGGTCGCGAGATTGGCGTAGTCGATTCCCAGGTGGATCGCGTCAATTTCAATCCTTGAAAGGGCGTCCGCGACTGGGTTTTTCTTTCCTGGGACGTAACGTATGGTGCACCCGAATTCGGCGATTGATGCGAGATGACGTTTTTGTCGGGAGGACCATGCGTCCGTCGATTTCGTGAAGGCGTGTACGAGGGGTTGATGGTCCGTCGCGATTGTGAAGGGGGTACCCTCCAAGATGTGCCTGAAGTGGCGGATGGCGAGGTAAACGGCGAGGTAGACGGCGAGGTAGACGGCGAGGAGTTCCCTATCGAAGGTGCTGTATCTTGTTTCGGCGGGTTTCAATTTCTTGCTGAAGAATGCCAGCGGTCGAGGAGAACCATCGACGAGTTGCTCCAGCACAGCCCCACAGGCGACGTTGCTGGCGTCGGTCGTTAGTCGCAGGGGCGCGTTGTCGTCGAAATGAGCTAGGGTGGTGGCATTCGCAAGGGCATCCTTCGTCCGAGCGAATGCCTGTTGCTGGGGCAAACCCCACTCGAGTTTTTTTGCTTTTCCTTTCAGGACGTCGTCGAGGGGTGACAGGGTTTGTGCGATGTTGGGGATGAAGCGCCTGTAGTAATTGACCATTCCCAGGAACTACTGAAGTTGGCGGATGGTCGTAGGCATCGGGAACTTCCTGATGGCGTCGACCTTGGTTGTCATGGGTTTTACCCCGCGCGAGGATACGAGGTGACCAAGGAAATCCACTCCCTCCGCACCGAACGTGCATTTGTCGAAGCGTACGACCAGGCCGTTCTCCTGTAGGCGTTTGAGGACGGTGCGAACGTGCCCCTGGTGTTCCTCCTTGGTTTTCGAGAATATCAGGATGTCGTTGACGTAGCAGACGCAGAAAGGTAGGTCACCCAGAATGCTATCCATTAGTCGTTGGAAGGTCGCCCCGGCGTTGCGTAGACCGAAGGTTGAGTATGCGAAGGTGTAGGATCCAAACGGCGTTACAATGGCAGTTTTCGGGATGTCTTCCGGGAATATGGGGACCTGGAAATAAGACTTGAGGAGGTCCATCTTGGTAAAATACTTCGCGCCGTGCAACGCGTTCGTTAGGTCCTGCATGTTGGGCAGCGGGTAATGATCGGGCGTTGTGATGAGGTTGAGGCGCCTGTAGTCGCCGCAAGGTCTCCAGGACACGTCCGGCTTTTTAACCATGTGCAGGGGTGATGCCCAGGGCCTCGATGCTTTCTTACAGATATCCATGCATTCCATGTCCTCGAAGGCGCGTTTGGCATCTTTCAGTTTTGGGGCGGGAGGCGGAGGAATTTGGCGTGAGTGGGAGGTCCTGTCATTGTGATGTGGTGGTAGATTCCATGCTTGGACGGGGAAGCTGGCGAGTGTCGGAGCTCGGGCTTGAAAACCTCGGGAAATTCTCATAGGAGGTCGGCGTAGGGGTGCGTCGTTACGGCGGATACGGACATTGTTGCAGGGCCGTGTTCTAGGGCGCGGGACTGGCAGGTTCCTGTGTCGATGAGACGTCTGTTAGCGACATCGACGAGGAGTCCATGGTGGGCGAGGAAATCCGCACCGAGGAGGGGGCGATTGACGTCAGCGATAGCGAAGGGCCAAGAATACGAACGGCCCATGATAGATATCTTGAGGGTCTTGATCCCATAGCACCGCATGGGAGATCCGTTGGCGGCGATGAGTGAGGGAGCGTTTTTGTTGGGACCACGGTCTAGGTCGGACTTGGAAGGTGGGAACGTTGACTGCATTGCGCCGGTGTCCACCATGAGTCTACGGTTGGAAATGGTATCGAGGATATAGAAACCATTCTTGTTTTGGTTAACTGCGGCTGCGATGGTGGCAGGTGGATGCTTCTGGCGTCATCTTCTAGGGAAACTGCATGGTGCTCTACATTTCTTGGCGTCACTGCCGAACTGTTGGTGGTAGAAGCACCATGCTGGGTTAGTCCTAGGGTTCGGTCGCGTCTGTTGCGGTGGTTTCTTTCTTGATAGAATGTTGATCTCGTCGTCCTCAAGGGCCATTGCCGAGGAGTCTATGGAAGAGCAGCTGCTGAAGGAGGAGAACGGAGGCGGTGTTGACGATGATGCTCCGAGGCGAGATGCTTTGGAGGCCTCGTGGAGCTTCTGAGCCTTCGACAGGAGTTCGTTCATCAGGAGCGTGTCGGCGTCTGTCAATTGGGCCCGTACGTCCTGTGGTAGGCGTCGAAGAAAGATCTCGCGAAATAAGCTAATCTCATGTCGTTGGCCGTTGCTGTCTGTTTCGGGGAGCATAAGCAGGCCGGTTAGCTCGTCCCACGCCTCGACAGGAGAGGTGTCACCCATGGGCTTGCCGGCGAGGTCCAGTACTTTCTGTGCCCTTGCTGAGACGGAGAGGGAGTAGATACCGATGAGTTTCGTTCTCAGGTCGTCGTATGAAACTTGGCCGGCCTGGGCGTCGAGCCATGGGGAAATCTTGTCGAATACCTCTTCAGGTATGGAGGTGAGAACGATGTCAGCCTTGGCGCAGGAGTCGTTGAGTCTAGCGACGCGGAAGAGTACGTCCGCTCTCAGGAACCAGGAAGCGGTGTTGTGTTGAGATAAGGGCGGCAGTTTGACTTTGGGCGTGGAGGCGAGGCCGTTGGGTGCGATGGGCGTGTTGCTTCCTACATCGTGGCCAGACGACGAGTCGGCGAAGAGGTGAGAAGTTGATATGTCGGTTAAGCTCATCCTACTGCCTTACGTTCACCGAAGTGTGGGAGAACCAAAGGCAGCCGGTAGAGAGGTTTCGGAAATGTTTAAGCTAACACAAACTACTGAGGACACTAGTGAAGCTGCGAATACTTTACTTACTTACTTTAATGGCTGCTTTTCTGGTCCCATACAGCAGGGGAATCCAACTCTTTACAGGACCTCCACTGTCGTTTTACCTTATTCATTCAGAGTATTTAACGTTTCATATCGCGTATTGTTCATTTACTGTTAAATCGTCACTGTCAAAAGACTCATGAAATAAGAAAGTCTTCAGTTTCCTCTTGAAAGTCTCAATGTCTTCAATCATTCGAATGTTTCGTGGGATCTTATTATATAGTCTCGGGGCCGCATATTTAAAGGCTCTAGAGCCTAAAGTGGACATAAATCAAGGTTCCAACTATTTGAAGCCATCTGTAACTATCTCGTGTCGACATAATTTGTCGGCTGCGCAAATGTAGCAATCTTCTTAAGTATTTTGGACGCCCAGTTCTGATAACTTAGTGGGTTATTGTACATATTTCGAATTCAATTCTCGCTTTAATCGGCAGCCAGTGTGAATCCATTAGTATAGGGGTGATCCTTTCTCTAGGTGGGACACCTTTTATCAGTCTTGCTCCTCTGTTTATTATGTTTTGTAATTTCTTAAGTTGCACTTTTGGTAAATTGTAGTAGATAGAGTTGCAGTAGTCAATCCTGGTAATAACACAGTTTATCACAAGTTTCTTTACAGAATTTTCGTCCAGGTACTTTTTTATAAACGCAATATTTCTTAGATGATAACCAGCACTTTTTATTACATTATTTACTTGGGCATTTAGAGAGGTTAAAGTCAAGAAATACACCTAGATCTCGAACTTTACTAAATATCAGCACCGAGTCATTGTTTATGTTCATTTGAATATCACTTAAGTTTCTCACGCTGTTTCTCTTGCCCACCACCATGAATCAGTTTTGTTCTCATTTAATTTTAGTTGTTTAAATGTCATCCATTCTCTAACACTATCAAGGATTCGGTTTAGAGTTTCAGTAGTGTCATGTATATCATTTATGGAGAAGTAGAATTGTGTGTCATCTGCAAATAGTTTAAACTTCATGTCACGCCTTTGTAGCATTTTCGATAGACCAATAGTATAGATGCAGAACAAGATTGGGCCAAGTACACTCCCCTGGGGTACGCCTCTGTTTAAGGGTTCATATGATGAATAAGAGTTTCCAATTTGTACACAGTAATTTCTACCAACTAAGTAGTCTTTTAGGTATTCGAAGGCTTGATTTTCAACGCCGATGGACCGTAGATCATTTAGTAGCAGTTCATGCACGACTGTATCAAAAGCAGCACTGAGATCGAGCAGTATTAAGATACCACATTTATTTTCATCCATCAGTTCTAGCATATCATTTACAACAGAGCAGATGGCTCTTACCCCATATTATGCCCCTCAGGTCAATAAATTATTTGAAAGGTATCAATTTACAGCGCAGGCATATCAGAGAGAACAAGAAAGCCTAGATGCATTTATAACTAGACTTAAGAATTCAACTGTTTTATGTGAATTTCTAGAGTTAGAAAATGTTATCATAGATCAAGTTATTGCCCATTGCACATCACAAGAGCTAAGAAAAAAATAATGCAAGATAAAAATTCGACACTAGAGAAGATATTGATTATAGGCAGATCTCTAGAAAAATCAAATGGGCAAAGTAATGTAATAGGTAATTCTACAAGCAATAGAATTGAAAATTCTAAAATTAGCAAGATAGGCTCAAAGTTGAAAGACAATGAGAATCAGAGTAAGAATACATCAAAGCTTGGTCATAGGAAATTGCTGAACTCTAATGCTCACAAATATCAGAATCAGACCTATACGCAGAAGCAACAGGAAAAACCCAAATGTTAAAGTTTAGGTAAAACTGATCATCTTGCATACGAAGCAAGAAAATGCATTGATACCGGACAAACCTGCCAGAACTGCAGAAAGACAGGACATTTTGCAAATGTTCGTAGATTCCCTAAACAGTACGCAAAGAAATTAATGCAGCAGTTGATACTATAGGCCAAGAGAATAATATGGAAAATGTTTATGATAATCAAGATTGGTCAGAAACTGATTTTGCATTGCACATTAATTCTGTCAATAAAGGTGCAAAGAAACATATATTGGTAGAAGTGATCATAAATGGTTAACCAATTGTAATGCAAGTTGACATAGCAGCTGATGTATCAATTATGTCTCAGAAAACAGCTAAAACCATTCCTAATTTATTATTAGAAGGTACAAATAGAGTTTTGAAAGGTTATAATGTTTTTGATATTCAGGTAATAGGTGCTTTGAACGTAGAAGTATAGTATAAAGATCAGAAGTTAAACAGAATGCCATTAACTGTAGTTAAAGGTGAAGGACAAACTTTACTAGATTTGGATTGGTTACATTATTCAGAATTAGATTGGTCTAGTATTTTGAAGGTTACGGGTACAGAAGATGAACACAAGAATGAAGTGTCTGTGTGTAATATTCTATCAGAGTTTCAAGACGTATTTAAAGATAAAGTTGGTACAGTAAAGAACGCAAAGGCAATTTTAGTTTTTAAAACAGAGAGTACTCCTCGATTTTTTGCTCCAAGACCATTACCATATGCATTGAAAAGTGCAGTTAAAACAGAAATGAAAATGATAGAAAGTGAAGGTTCTTGGGAAAAAGTTACATGCTTAGAAGGAAAATAGTCAGGTTAGGTCATGTGGAGATTACAGGGTGACATTGAATCCACAGCTTTAGGTAGCTCAACATCCATTACCAAATCCGAAAGACATGTCCAAGAGACGTTTGCAACTATGTCAGGATGTACTGTATTTTCTAAGTTAAATCTTTGACAAGCATTTCAACAGCTTCCTATGGATGGAAATTCACAAGAACTATGTACAGTAAATATATCCTTAGGGATGTATAGGCCAAAGAATTTCGTTATGGAGCAGCAAGTAGTCCAACTATATGGCAACAAACTATGGATAAATATTTTTCAGAAATGCAAGGAGTATTCATTTTCACAGATGATATTTTAGTCTTTGTTAAAGATAAAAGAAAACATAGAGAAAGATTATGGACAGTTCTGAAGAAGTTGAAGGAACATAATATTAGAGTAAATAAAAACAAATATATTTTAGAAGTTGATTCAATGGAATACTTAGGTTTTGAAATCAATGGCAAAGGTATTCACAAGACTAAGTAGAAAATTAAAGCAGTGAAATCAACAAAGGTATCAGAAAATGTTAAGGAATTAAAATAATTTTTAGATTTAGTAAAATTTTATGGAAATTTTATTCAGAATGTATCTAGAATAACACATTCATTGTATAACTTATGGAATAAGGTTGTAGAGTGGAATTGGACAAAAGATTGTCAGTAATCTTTTGCAAGAATCAAGCAGGAAATAGCTTTACCTAGTTTTCTAGTACATTATCAAATGGGTTTACCAGTTAAATTAGTTTGTGATGCATCGAACATAGGTTTAGGTGCAGTATTATCTCATGTAATGTCGGATGGAACGGAAAAGCCAATTGCTTTTGCTTCTAGAGTTTTGAACAAGGCAGAAAGGAGTTACTCTCAGATAGAAGAAGAAGGTTTAGCATTAGTGTATGAAGTTAAGAAATTTCATATGTATCTTTATGGAAGGAAAAAGTTCACACTTGTTACAGATCATAAACCTCTATTAACAATATTGGGTCCAAAAGCAAGTTTACCAACGTTGGTAGCTGCAAAATTACAACGGGCAATTACGTTAGCCGCATATCGTTATGATATAGAATATCGTCCTACATCAAAGATGGGTAATGCAGATGCTTTATCTAGGTTTCCAGTAGACAAAGCACCAGAAGAGTATGATGACAGAATATTACAAGTTTCAGTATATGATGTACCTATTACAGCCAAGGATATTGCACATAATATCAAGAAAGACCCAATACTTAGTAAGGTTTTAGAGAGTTAATGAAAGGTAGAGTAGAAACTTATGTGGACAGGAGGTAAATTGTAAAGTCTATAAAGATATGTAGAGTGAATTGAGTATAGCACAAGATTGTATGATGAAAGGGTCAAGAGTAATTATTCCTAGTTCACTGAGGAATAAGGTTTTGTCTGAAATGCATGCTGATCACCAAGGTATTTGCAGGTCAAAGTCTATTGCAAGAACAGGTGTAGATAGAGATATGGAATTATTTGTAAGATATTGTATGAATTGTGCTATGCAACAGAACAACCCTCAATTTGCTAGAATGCTTCAGTGGGAATTACCCAGGTATCCATGGCAAAGAGTGCACATAGATTTTGCAGGTCCTTTCTTAGGTTATTTGTTTTTGATAGTTGTAGATGCTTACAGTAAGTGCCCAGAAGTAATCCCAATGAAGACAACAACATCTTACGCTACAATTCAAGAATTAATTAATATTTTTTCTACACATGGAATTCCAGAAAGAATTGTAACCGATAATGGTCCACAGTTTACCTCACAGGAATTCAAAGATTTTTGTAAAGTAAATGGTATTAAACAAACTTTTTCAGCTACATATCACTCTTCCACGAAGGGACAGGCTGAAAGATTTGTTCAAACATTTAAGCATAACATGAAATGTAGAAAGGCAAATTCAATTAACATATTTTTGAGCTCAGCCATGTCGTCCTGATGGAAGGTTCCTTTAGGCAGCTTTCTATGTGATATTTAGCTACACTGATACTCCCAGAGAATTAACCATAGGTCTCCAGAATTCTAACTCCTGGCGCGAGTATCCTTAATATAACTTTAAGGATATCGCATAATATCAGGGGACGTATTTTTTGATATGACACATGGCAATCTTCACGCCGAATAGATTTTACTCTTTGAGGGGGAAGAGTGGCAAAATGAAGGGGAGCCATTATCAAGGCACCCGGTGGATCCCCTCCCTGTACTACTACGGCGCCTTATTCTTTTTAACGTAGCATTTAAGCATGGTGCTCTCCCACATTTCTCTCGGTGTTGTTACTGTTTTTAAGGAATATTATCATGCAATCTCCAGCATCTTCATCCTCTGGAAAGTTGAGTATTTAATCTTTCCCGTGTATAATTTTTAGCTCCCTTCTCACAGTTAACTTAACATAATTTAGGTTTGTTAAGTGGAGCACTGCCATCCCCAGAGGCGGCCATTTTGAGACCACTGTCGCACGCCATAAATGCTTTATTTAGTTAGTAGTGCGATGTTCCCGGTATTTAGCTATAAAGAATTTTCTAGCTAGTTAAGCAAATTATACTAGTGAAGATTGCATTCACACATATAATATTTCCTCTTCCGAAATAATGTTTCTTTCGTATATGATAGGGCCTCGGTGGTATCACTCGTAGACGAGATTCCCACTTGAGTTAGGCTAGCCTAACCCGTTTTAGTATACTTTAGTAACGTTAATCCCCCGTTTAACCTCTAGTATCGTTTCTATTAATTCGGTCTGGGATATATATTTCCCCTAGAATTATTGGTATAATTCGATACGCTTCTCTTTTTGAGAAAAGAGGATAAACTCTTCTTCCCCCCCTGAGTGCCGCCATCTCAGGCGACAACCCTATCTTCCGTCATCGCCAATAAGTATCTAACTCCGGCTTGACTTTGATAGTGTTTTACTGTCAATCTTCTTTGCCGGCGAGTATCCCGTCATTGAAGTATGACAGTAACTCAGGGTGTATTGTCTTGTAGCCGGCAACGTCTTCGACAGAGGAATAGTGGTTCCTCTGCCGGCTACAGTGTTGTCGGCAAAGGAAGCTAGGCTTCCCTAGTCTACAACGGAAAGTGGGCTGCATAATTGCCGCCACCTTTCTCTCTTGTGGACTAGAAGACATTTCTTACATCCGGCAATGTCACCGGCAAGGGAATTGTCATTCCCCTGCCGCCCATGATAACGCCGGTATAGGAAGCTAGGCTTCCTTGATTTACAGCCGAAAGTATGAGGCATACTTGCCGCCACCTTTCTCCTCTGTAAAATATAAGACCCTATCCCTCCCCCTTCTACCCATTAGTATCCTTTGGCCGGTATTCTACAATCATCCCCGCTTGCTGGGCTAACTGGGTTACCGGCCGGGTTCCTACAAACGGCGGTTAGGTTACCGCCTCGACCAACTCCCTAACGGAAGCAAAGCTCTGGGAAAGGTTGAGCCGGCCCTGATGGCTGCTAGTGGGAAACCCATTATACTGTTGAGAATTCTTCAGTCCTCTCTTGGGCTGCCACCCACAAACCTTGTAACTGGCAGTACAGCCGGCAACAGAATTTGTGGCTGGATGGAAGCTAGAATCAAGGTATTCCTCCCCTTCCATTTGAATTCTAATTCTGGGAAGAAGGCTGTAGAAGGCAATAGTCCTACACTCCCAATTATTGTACTAAACTATAGTAATATGGGAGTCCTTCTTCCCATTCTTTCTCTCTCCTTATCAGCTAGTGCCGCAATGTACTAGCCTAACCTGGTAGTATACCGGTAAAACTACAGTATAAGACAATACAGTAGCCAGTATTCCTGCAGTATAACAGTACAACAGTTAGAAAACTACAGTATATAATGATACAGTAGTATAAAATTTCCAACATACTCTGTGCATCCTTTCACAGTATATTGTTGAGACCGATTAAGATGTTGAGGTGAAGTATTCCTTCAACATCCTGATGAATCCTAGATCATCGGGACACCAATTATTACCATTCAGTATTAATATTCTACAAGTGGAGGAGTTAGTGTAAATATTCACTGACTCCGGCTCTATGTACGAGAGTTATTTCACTCTGTATGTTCCCTAATAAGGAAATTAAAAATATTAATATTGTAGGAGGTCACAGCAATTGCGTCGAGAGGAAACACAGATATGTGTCTTTCCTACTTCTTTTCTAGTGTACTATCCTAAGCTATTATAAATAATAGTAAGTAATACTATTAATAAGCATGTGTATTTATATCAATGATATAAATAACCTTATACTCATTTCACCCTTTCTTTCCTTACAGGAGGAGCCTAAGGTGAAGTGTGCAGTCATGTTCTGCAACCACAAGAGTAGGGACTTTTGTGGGCACACGATGTGCAGGTATCATGCCCCCTGCTCCATCGTAACTGAAACCCTAAGGTACTGGGATCCGAAGGGTTGCACCATCTGCTCCGCTCTGACGACCGAGGGATTTGGTGAAGATAACCCTGAGACTGTGGAATCAAGGGATACAACAAAAGAAACTCTTCGGAAGTGGGTAAGAGGGTTCCAAAAGAACTCTCCGGGACTTTACCTACCTAATGAGGTTATGAGATACCTTTTGTTCCCTAAAGCCCAATCCGACGCGGCTGTGCCCCGGTTACAGGTCAAGCCTCCCTTCATCCAGCTGACGATAGAGGCAGACATCAATAAGGCACTCGAAGGCATGGACATCCACCAAGAACGGATGTCGGAGGTGTCTACCGACACCGAAAAGGACCTTCTACAAGAAGATCCTGAAGAAGAGGTTGCTCAACCACCCACGGAGGAAGAAGGATCCGTATCTATGATAACTGAAGACCCTCAGTTTTCTGTGACGGCATATTAACTCGTGCTGTCAACTTCTTCAGCCCCAACTCCCCATTCTAATCCACTGATAGCCAGGAGGGAGGTGCTCCTAGAGCAAATTCAACTGATGATGGCAGTGTTCCGCAAGGAACAACAGAAGATTCAGCAAGATCTCAAAGAGACGAAGAAGGAAGTAAGAGAAGTGAAACCCCTAGGCGATCTCAAAGACTTTCCTAAGTCTATTAAGATCTCTGACTTACATCAATGCTCCGAAACCAACCCCTGGAGATATGCGGAGCATATGCCCATGATGGATGGGAAGCTTTACATCTCCAAAAAGTTGGGGCCCAAACCCCTTGAAGATCTCCAATTCTGGCCTAACTCAGCGGCATACCCAGATTGTTACGTTAGACTGTGGGATGAACCAGCATCTCGTGAAGAGACGGAACCGGAAGAGGTCATGATCTTTGAGCATGACAAGGCACAGGCTCTCCTGTCCAAGACCCTAAAGAGAACCGGTTACACCAACTCCAAGGTTTCCGCTTTGAGCAAGAACATCCTACCTGCATTGCTCCTTCCTCCAGAGCTTTCCCCTTTTCGGCCAAAGCTCTCGACTGTGTGTTGAAAGCAGTTGACGTGGGCAAACCATGCCCAGTGCTGGAGGAATGCAGACCATTATCTCTAGCCATGCCTACCTGTGAGTAGGAATGGAACGAGGTTCATCTAACCTTCTCAGTCTCTAAACTGGATCCGAAGATAGCAGGTCAATAGTTCAATGAGAACCGTTCAAAACTGCCGAAGCATCTTTTGAGAAGGGAACAGGAGACAAAAGAGAGATTAGCCGCTTCTTTGTCCCTTCTGAACTGTATGGAAATGTGTGCAGGCCTTTCTAATACCCCAGATATGTACATGGTCCTAGCCAAGACTCACATGGGTACCCATGTCAAGGACATGTATGCCTTCGTCAGGTCCAGGAGGGCCTGTAGAGAGCATGTGTTTGCCGCAGCAACGGTCAAACACGAGCCCAGGAAACTGATCACTTCATGTATCTGGGGCAAGGACCTCTTCCCAAAAGAAGTGGTTCAGGAGGTCATTGCAAAAGCTGCCACGGAGAATAGGAGCCTTCTCCAGAAGTGGGGCATGTCTTCCAAGAGGAAATTATCCTCAGACACTGGTCCCCAACCGAAAAACAGGAAGACAAAGAAACCATGCAGGCCTGCACAGCCTTCAACCATTACCATGACCACAGTACCCCAAATGGTAGCTGAGCCACAAACCAGCTTTTGGCTCAATCGCCGGTGTTCAATCCAGGCTTTGAGAGGCACACAACTACCTTTCGCCCCAATGGTAGAGGCTCAAGAAGAGGCTCCTCAAGAAACCCCTAAAGGGGTAGAGGAGGACGTGGTCATGGAAGTAAATCCTCAGGAACATCTCAGCAATGAGATGCTCCAGGTAGGAGGAAGACTCTCCCACTTTTGGGATCATTGGACCTTCGATCCCTGGGCCCACAGCCTAATCAAGAACGGACTCGGTTGGGAATGGAACAAACTTCCACCCCCTTTTCCTCAATTCTTCCAACACTCCACCCCGTCATTGGAAGAATATACCTCAGAACTCTTGAACAAAAAGGTAATAAGGAAAACAAAGTCCATCAAATTCCAGGGAAGGCTGTTTTGTGTTCCCAAGAAGGACTCGGATAAACTCAGAGTCATTCTAGACTAGTCTCCACTCAACAAGTTCATCGAGAACAACAAGTTCCGGATGCTTACCTTGCAACACATAAGGACCCTGTTACCGAAAGGGGCGTACACAGTCACAATAGACCTGGCAGATGCTTGTTGGCACCTACCAGTCTCCTCCTACCTAGGATTCAGGCTACAGAAGACGAAGTATGCCTTCAAAGCAATGCCCTTCGGGCTAAACATAGCTCCAAGGATATTCACGAAACTTGCGGATACAGTCGTCCAACAGCTGCGCTTAGAAGGCATTCAGGTAGTGGCATACCTGGACGACTGACTGGTGTGGGCAGCATCCAAGACAGCTTGCCTATAGGCAGCCACAAACGTGATTCAGTCCCTAGAACACTTAGGCTTCAAGATCAACCACAAGAAGTGTCACCTTTCTCCAGCTCAGAAGTTTCAATGGTTAGGAATCCATTGAAACTTGCAGTCACATCATCTCTCCATTCCACCGAAGAAGAGGAGAGAGATAGCAGGATCTGTTAAGAGACTACTGAATCTCAAGAAGATTTCAAGACGCCAATAGGAAAGAGTACTGGGCTCTCTCCAGTTTGCAGCAGTGACAAACCCAGTGCGTCAGGAGTCTGGAGAAGATACGCATCAAACGCTCGAAGAGATCAACAAAGATTGACACCGGCCCTACTGCGAACGCTCCTAAGGCCGTGGTCAACAGTCAAGAGCCTGACAAGAATAATTCCCTTACAACCACCTCAACCTTCACTGGTAATTCACATAGATGCTTCCTAGGAAGGAAGGGGAGGCCATTCCCATCAAAGGAAGGTGCAAGGGAATTGGTCGCACCAGTTCAAAACCTTCCACATCAACATCCTGGAAGCTATGGCTGTCTTCCTAATGTTGAAGAAACTATCCCCTCGCAGATCAGCCCACATCAGACTGGTCTTGGACAGCGAAGTGATTGTGAAATGTCTGAGCCGACAAGGCTTGAGATCACCTCACATCAATCACGTGATGTTAGCCATCTTCCGCCTGGCAAGGAAGAAGAGATGGCACTTATCAGCAGTTTACCTGCAAGGGTTCCGCAATGTGACGGCAGATGCTCTATCCAGGTGAAAGCCGATAGAGACAGAATGGTCCCTAGACGCAGACTCATTCTCCTTCATCTTGGAAAAAGTCCCAGAACTGCAGATCGACCTCATCGCAACAAGGGACAACAAGAACCTACCTCAATATGTAGCCCCTTACGAGGACCCTCGGGCAGAAGCGATAGACGCCATGTCTCTCGACTGGAATAGATGGAATCACATCTATCTGTTCCCGCCAACAAACCTCCTGCTGAAGGTCCTCAACAAGCTAAGATCCTTCAGGGGAACAGCAGCAGTAGTGGCCCCCAATTGGCCCAGAAGCAATTGGTTCCCTCTAGTTCTAGAACAGTTCCCTCTACCGAACCCAGTTCTATCCCAACTGGTTCAGAAGTCGACTGTCTATGCTTCACACTTGAGAATCAAAAACCTATATCTCAGGATTTTCTCTCCTTAGCAGCCAAGAAAAGGTTTGGGATCTCAAAAGACAACATCTACTTTATAGAAGAATACAAGTCAAAGTCAACTAGAAGACAATACGAATCGTCTTGGAAGAAATGGGTTTCTTTTGTGAAAACAATGAAACCGACAAAAATTTTAATAGATTTCTGCCTTTCCTTCTTCATCTACCTTCATGAACAAAGCTTAGCTTCCACCACAATAACTGCGTGTAAGTCAGCTTTGACTAGACCTCTTCTTTACGCCTTTCAGGTAGACCTTTCAAGTGAAATCTTCAATAGTGCAGGATGTCCTACATGCTTGATACTCTGGATCCTTGTCGTTGGGCTTCAGCCAGGGCGTTGTAATCCAATCCCAGTTGAATGGCAGCCAACGTGTTTCTTGACAGGGCATCGGCAACGGGATTCATTTTTCCAGGGACGTATTGAAGGGTGCAATTGTATTCAGCCACGGCGGAGAGATGTTGGCGTTGACGGGCGGACCAGGCGTCAGACTGTCGAGTGAAGGCGTGCACCAGAGGCATGTGGTCTGTGCAAATGACGAAGGGCGTACCTTCTAAGAAATGACGAAAGTGATGGACAGCCAAGTGCACCGCCAGCAATTCTCGATCGAAGGTAGAATAACCCGATTCTGCCTTGGACAGTTTTCTGCTGAAGAAGCCCAATGGGCGGGGCGAGCCGTTGACCACCTGCTCGAGTACTGCACCAATAGCGACGTCGCTGGCATCGGTGGAGAGAAGGAGAGGGGCATGTGAGATAGGAAAAGTGAGAGCCGCAGCAGTTGATAGGGCCTTCTTTGCATTGCAGAAGGCTGCATCTTGAAGGGGACCCCACTTCAGGTCCTTTGGCTTGCCCTTGAGGGAGGCGTAGAGGGGAGCAAGAGTGGCTGCAATGGCCGGCAGAAAACGGTGATAATAGTTGATCATGCCCAAGAATTCCTGCAGAGTTTTGACGGTCAAGGGCAGGGAGAAGTCCTGAACGGCTGCTACCTTCTCAGGGAGGGGGTGGACTCCTTCAGGAGTGATGCGGTGCCCTAAGAACGACATTTCGTTGGCGCCAAAGGTACACTTGTCGTACCGGACTACAAGGCCGTTTTGTTGCAAGCGGTCGAGCACGATGCGCAGGTGACGGAGGTGTTCCTCTTTTGAGGAGGAGAACACAAGTATGTCGTCCACATAACATACACAGAAAGGGAGGTCCCCTAAGATGCCATCCATGAGACGTTGAAACGTGGCCCCAGCATTACGAAGGCCAAAACAGGAGTAATTGAAGGTGTATGTACCAAACGGAGTGGTGATGGCGGTCTTGGGGATGTCTTCTGGGTTCATAGGTACCTGATAATAGCCCTTCAGGAGGTCGAGCGTAGAGAAAACCTTTGCTTTGTGCAGGTAGGAGGTCACGTCAGCAATGTTTGAGAGGGGGTAGTGATCCGGTTCTGTTTGCATGTTCAGGCGCCTGTAATCCCCGCACGGACGGAGGGAGCAGTCTTTCTTCAGAACGATGTGTAAGGGTGACGATCATGGGCTGGAGGGCTTTTGGCAAAGGCCCATTTCCTCCATTTCGGCGAACGTCTGTTTGGCGGCTGCCAATCGTTCCGGTGCCAGATGTCTGAATTTTGCGAAGACTGGGGGTCCCGTCGTCTTGATATGGTGATAAATACCGTCCTTGGCAGGAACCGTGGTCATTTGGCGAAGTTCTGGACGGAAAACGTCTGGGTACGACGTGAGGAGGTGGGCGTAGGCATCCGTGGGTGCGCTGATGTGGAGAGCGAGGTTAGAGGGGGCGGGTTGAAGAGGTGTCGACAAGTACGAGTCTGCGTTGACCAATCGTCGGTGGGCGACATCGACCAGAAGGTGGAAATGAGAGAGGAAATCCGCACCTAGGATTGGCATTGTGACGTCAGCAACGAGAAACTTCCAATTGAATTTACCGTTTCCGAACGATAATGTGAGGTTCTCGTAACCGTAGGTGGGTATCGCAGATCCGTTGGCAGCTACCAAGCGGACGTCGGCAGATGTAGACAGACTATGTCGTGCATTGAAGAGTTTCCTTGGCAAAAGAGAACGACAAGCACCCGTGTCTACCAAAAATCGCACACCCGTTCCTGCATCCTGTAAAAAGAAAAGATTAGAAACACGGGAGGCCACCGCCACGAGCGATGGCCTACTTACACGTTTTTTGGCCACTGACAATCCTTGGCACATTTGTTCGCGGTTGCCCCGAATCTGAAGTGGTAGCAGCAAAACTGCGGCGGATGGGAGGTAGTAAGTGGCTGTAGAAGTGGTTCGTTGGGGTGCGAGCGATTGGTGGGTGGTGGGCGGCTTTGTCGCTGCTTCGGCACGTCACGGGGTAGGCGTGTATGTCTTACGGCATTCATGTCAGCTTCGGTTGACGTTGAATAGGCATCCTCTCCGTCAGGGGTGGAGGCGTCGATGGAGGTCTTGAAGTGGCTGTCCATAAGGGCGTCGGCTTTGGTCATCAAGTCCTTTATGGGTAAACTATCGACATCGGGTATGGCAGCGCGTACAGGTTCGGGTAAACGGCGTATCCAAAGGGCACGAAGTAGGTTCACCTCACGAGGAGAGCCGTCTGCGGCAGGTTGAAGGCGAACGATACTGGTCATTTCCCTGAGGGCAAGCGAAGCCCTTTGGTCCCCCAACGGTTGTTGCGAGAGCTGAAAAAGCTTTGCTATACGGGCGGCTGGCGACGGCGAGTACTGCTGCAGAAGGTATGTTTTGAGGGCGTCATACACTATTGGGGTGTCTCCTTGTTCACAAAGCCAGTCGGATATTTCTGGGAAGGTGTCCTCGGGTATCGCCGCGAGAACATAATCTGCTTTGGTGGTTGAGCGAGTCACGCCCCTGATGCGAAACTGGACTTCTGCGCGCTGAAACCAAGCAAATGCCTCTCCGCTGGCAAACGATGAAAGTTTGAATGGAGCGGTCGTAGCGCTAACTGCTGTAGAGTCCGTCATAGTACCAACGATGGAGGGGCGAGGGGGTGGGGGTGGAAGGCGGTGGAAGCGAGTCGACTTCCGGGGTCACCAATGGGACGAGCCGAGAGAAAGGTTAGGACTCAAAGGCAGGAAACAATCAACTGATTAGTATTATTAAAGAACACTCTCCTTTATATACAAAATCTCAAGGCAACAGGTAAATACATATTCGTGAAATGACAATGTTACATAAGCGACACATAGACATGTTTGTTCTGGTTCTTTTTAGTGCGAGGGAAGAGCACAGATACAAGCATAATATATACAAAAGGATTTATGTATGATCGTGTGACACACGGTTGGTACACTTCCCTCTGAGTGCCGCCATTAGGCTGTGTAGGATTAATTTTTGTTTCATTTTTATTTATTTTTTGTTTGCCAAATCCTGAGAGAGAGAGAGAGAGAGAGAGAGAGAGAGAGAGAGAGAGAGAGAGAGAGAGAGAGAGAGAGAGAGAGAGAGAGTAGTTAGTGTATCGATTGTTTATTGTGAGAAAGACTGTTGGTATAAATGATATTGTTTGTTTATGTTTAGTTAGGTTACGACAGTGGTGAATGTCTTGGGTGAATGCTTATTTTGATTTGACTGCAGCTTAAGGCACTTGCGTGTGTGAACGCTGGATTATTATTTTTCTTTACCAGCGTGGAAGTGATTATTTATATTCTGAGTAAGTACAGTTTTGTTTATCTTTACTTGTTGTGATTGTGAATGATAGGAACAATTTATTATTTATCTTTGATTATAGTGCGATAGTTTAGTTAGCTAGGAGTGTTCATAAGTGTTTCCTTTTTTCTTTTGGCAGGCCGTAATTCCTCCTTTGGAGAGATTTTCTTTACCTGGATTAATTGTCGACGACCTGGCTAATAATAAGAAAGTTGATACGGCTACTCTGATTTAGATTATTGTTGATGACCCGGACCGAATGAACTTCGATTGCTGTTATTGATGATGATGATGATAATGATGATGATGACGATGATGACGACATCCAGGACCCCAATTAGGGAGGCAGTGGTGGCAACTTGCCACACAGTTTAACCTGTTTATTACAGATTGATGGTTGTGCCGTGAAAGACAGTTCGGCAGTTTGTGAATGACTGTGTGGCAAATAACATATACAAACATGCAAATTTTGGTGTTGGTGAACTCGTAATATATATATGTGTTTTGTGTTTTTATGTTTGGGTTGCGGTTAGTTTTAAGTTTTGTTAGGATTTATTTGATTGCGGGAAGGTTTTTTTTTGTTAATTATATATTTAGTGTCAAGTTTTTGATTAGTTTTAAGTGTTCATTTTGATTGTGGATGGTTTTTGGTATTGATTATTTTAGTTTTAAGAAATATAGTTCTAAGGATATGTTTTGTTTTCGTTCCCCTTCAGTCTCAGAGTCCAGTTTATGATAAAGTAAGGGGAAAGTTTGTGCAGAGGAGACATTTGTCTGTTTAGTGTGATTCAAGGGTGTTGGGGTTGTTATTGCAACATCCCGCCACATTATTTTGGCGCCCGAACAGGGACTGCCGAGGTGGGATTGATAGCTGGACTATTAGACGAAGGACTGAATAAGATAAGATATTAAGAGTTAAGATTGAAAATGGAAGAGCAGAACAAATTATTAAGGGAGGAATTGCGGCTGAGTAAGGAGCGTGAGGAGAAGTTGTTGCATGAGAATAAGAGGTTAAGTTGTGAGAATGAGGAGATGCGAAAGGAACTGAAAGCGCTAAAGGGAACTGTAGAAAGAGTGGTAGAGGGTGTTGAGATAAGGATGCGTGAGAATGAGGAACGAATGGAAGCTATGATGGGGCAGGTAATGGGAATGATGAAAACTTTCATGGGTGAAGGCGCAGTCGGAGGAGTGGCCTCTGCTACGGGTAATGGGTTGATAGTGGAAGAGAAGGTTAAGGTAGGTGATAATGGGAAAGAAAGTGATAGTGATAGTAATAGTAATAGTGTTAGTGAGATTGAAGATAAGGGAATTAGGCATAGTAAGGATGAACAGAAATGTGATAGGAAGAGTGAGAAGAAAGGTAAAAGTGATGTGAAGAAAGAGAAGAAAAAATGTCAGGATGATAGCAAGGATGATCGTGAATGGGTGAAAGTGGTGAGTAAGAAAAGGGCTAGGAAGAGTATGATCAAGGATAGGAGTATGAGTGTGGAATTAGATTCTTTATATTCTAGCGAGGAAGTAGGAAACAAGAGGGAAGGTAGCAGTGATGATAACAGTGAGAATGAACGTGATGTGTGTAAGACTGTATTTATGAGAGAGGTACCCCGGTGTAAAAGGTTCAATGAGCATAGTAGTAGGGATGTATATGAAATTTTCAAGGAGTATGAGAGGTATTGTCAGGATAAGTATGGTGATAGTGAGAGAGTTTGGGCTAGGGAGTTAGGAGTATATTTAACTGGGTATTTGTTGATGATGTATGGTGTGATAATGAGTGTAGCGGATGTTGATTATGAAAGTGTGAAAAAGAGAATAATTGAGCAGGTAAAACGTATAAAAGGGAGTGTTGGGTATAAGCGTAAGAATGATTTTGATGAGGCAAGGATGAATGCAGGAGAAGCTATATCAATGTATGTATATAGGTTGGAAACGTTAGCTAGGAAGAAGTATGGGAATGAAGGCATAAATGAAAATAAGGAGTTAATGAGGAAGTTTTTGGCAACCATACCTGAGAATGTGAGTGAATTTATTAATTTGAAACGTAAGGAGAAGATGAGGTGGACGAAAGAGAGATTGACTTGGGATGATATTTTAGAGATAGTTTAGGATTACGAGTTAGATAGATGTATGAAAGAAAGTAAATCTGTGAGTGTAAGAAGTGGAATGGAGGAAAGTGTGCCAGAATTTGTTAGTTTTAGAGATGCTGTTATGAGAGGACCGATGAGGGTAGCTGATAGTGTAGTAGATAGGAGTGTTAGGGAGAGTAATGTGGGAATACCTGTAAGGTCAAATGAAGGGTTTAGGCCAGGGAATCAGGTTTGGAGGGATAGGAGTGCTAGTGTGCAGCGAGGTAAGTCAGGTAGTTGTGTCCGTGAAGAGAAGTGTTATAGGTGTGGGAAAGTAGGGCATATAAAGAATGAGTGTAGATGGGCGTTAGGAGCATGTTTCGGGTGTGATGAGACAGGGCATCGTATTAGTGAGTGTAAGAAAGAGAAAGGGGTTAAATGTTATCGTTGTGGTATGACTGGGCACATAGCGAGTGGATGTCGTAGTAATCGTATGAATGTGATTTGTGGTAATTGTGGTAAGGATGGTCATTATGCTAGAATGTGCAAGGAGCCGAGGGGTAAGTGTACTGAATATGGTGCAGATGGGCATGTAGCTAGGTTATGTAGGAAGAAGGGATTAAGTCAGCCAGGATGTTCGGGAAACTAGAGGGTAAGAGGATTCAGCTGGGTGAGTCCTCCTATGTGTGTGGAAGGAATAGGATCAATGTTTGTGAGAATGGGATGAATAATTGGTTGGAAATGAGCAAGTATGAACCTAGTATGCATGAGAAGTTAGGGCTGGAAAATAAACAATTAGTGTTAGTTGAATATAGGAAAAAGAGGTGTTTGAAAGTTTTAAGTGAGGAGAAAGTAGAAGGGAAATTTATAGGTATAGGTAGGAATCTGAATAAGTATGACAAGGGTGTAAATGTGCAAGTGAGTGTGGAAGATAAATGTATTAATACAGATGAATCATGGCTGAGTATGAATGATACCTATAGTGTATGTGGCTTTTCCTTAGATGATGTAAAAGAAAGGATGACGAATGCAAGAGTGAGAGATAGGAAAATGATAAGTAGCATGAATGAATCTTTTGCTAAAGTTGAGAATGTTTTTGATGAAATGAATGAACTTTTTACAGAAATGAGTGTAATTTTAGGGCCAGATGACAACGAGGTAGATGGGATTGGACATGAAATATTAGATGATAGGGATTTAGATAGGAATAGTGTTAATGTAGCGAATGATTGTGATAAGGAAGACGTTAATGAGAGAGTGTATGAAGGCCCAGTTACTCAGAGTAGAGGTCCTGTTCCTGACTGCGACTGGGTTATGAAAAAAATAATGTAAGGGTTGTATGAGAAGGATTTGGCAAAGTAAGGGGGAAGGAAGGTGCAGGATTAATTTTATTTTTATTTTTATTTATTTTTGTTTGCCAAATCCTGAGAGAGAGAGAGAGAGAGAGAGAGAGAGAGAGAGAGAGAGAGAGAGAGAGAGAGAGAGAGAGAGTAGTTAGTGTGTCGATTGTTTGTTGTGAGAAAGACTGTTGGTATAAATGAGATTGTTTGTTTATGATTAGTTAGGTTACGACAGTGGTGAATGTCTTGGGTGAATGCTTATTTTGATTTGTCTGCAGCTTAAGGCACTTGCGTGTGTGAACGCTGGATTATCATTTTTCTTTACCAGCGTGGAAGTGATTATTTATATTCTGAATAAGTACAGTTTTGTTTATCTTTGCTTGTCGTGATTGTGAATGATAGGAACAATTTATTATTTATCTTTGATTATAGTGCGATAGTTTAGTTAGCTAGAAGTGTTCATAAGTGTTTTCTTTTTTATTTTGGCAGGCCATAATTCCTCCTTTGAAGAGATTTTCTTTACCTGGATTAATTGTTGACGACCTGGCTAATAATAAGAAAGTTGATACGGCTACTCTGATTTAGATTATTGTTGATGACCCGGACCGAATGAACTTCGATTGCTGTTATTGATGATGATGATGATAATGATGATGATGACGATAATGACGACATCCAGGACCCCAATTAGGGAGGCAGTGGTGGCAACTTGCCACACAGTTTAACCTGTTAATCACAGATTGATGGTTGTGCCGTGAAAGACAGTTCGGCAGTTTGTGAACGACTGTGTGGCAAATAACATATACAAACATGCAAATTTTGGTGTTGGTGAACTCATAATATATATATGTGTTTTGTGTTTTTATGTTTGGGTTGCGGTTAGTTTTAAGTTTTGTTAGGGTTTATTTGATTGCGGGAAGGTTTTTTTTTGTTAATTATATATTTAGTGTCAAGTTTTTGATTAGTTTTAAATGTTCATTTTGATTGTGGATGGTTTTTGGTATTGATTATTTTAGTTTTAAGAAATATAGTTCTAAGGATATGTTTTGTTTTCGTTCCCCCTCAGCCTAAGAGTCCAGTTTATGATAAAGTAAGGGGAAAGTTTGTGCAGAGGAGACATTTGTCTTTTTAGTGTGATTCAAGGGTGTTGGGGTTGTTATTGCAACATCCCGCCACATTATTTTGGCGCCCGAACAGGGACTGCCGAGGTGGGATTGATAGCTGGACTATTAGACGAAGGACTGAATAGGATAAGATATTAAGAGTTAAGATTGAAAATGGAAGAGCAGAACAAATTATTAAGGGAGGAATTGCGGCTGAGTAAGGAGCGTGAGGAGAAGTTGCTGCATGAGAATAAGAGGTTAAGTTGTGAGAATGAGGAGATGCGAAAGGAACTGAAAGCGCTAAAGGGAACTGTAGAGAGAGTGATAGAGGGTGTTGAGATAAGGATGCGTGAGAATGAGGAACGAATGGAAGCTATGATGGGGCAGGTAATGGGAATGATGAAAACTTTCATGGGTGAAGGCGCAGTCGGAGGAGTGGCCTCTGCTACGGGTAATGGGTTGATAGTGGAAGAGAAGGTTAAGGTAGGTGATAATGGGAAAGGAAGTGATAGTGATAGTAATAGTGATAGGGAGATTGAAGATAAGGGAATTAGGCATAGTGAGGATGAACAGAAATGTGATAGGAAGAGTGAGAAGAAAGGTAAAAGTGATGTGAAGAAAGAGAAGAAAAAATGTCAGGATGATAGCAAGGATGATCGTGAATGGGTGAAAGTGGTGAGTAAGAAAAGGGCTAGGAAGAGTATGATCAAGGATAGCAGTATGAATGTGGAATTAGATTCTTTATATTCTAGCGAGGAAGTAGGAAACAAGAGGGAAGGTAGCAGTGATGATAATAGTGAGAATGAACATGATGTTTGTAAGACTGTATTTATGAGAGAGGTACCTCGGTGTAAAAGGTTCAATGAGCATAGTAGTAGGGATGTATATGAATTTTTCAAGGAGTATGAGAGGTATTGTCAGGATAAGTATGGTGATAGTTAGAGAATTTGAGCTAGGGAGTTAGGAGAATATTTAACTGGGTATTTGTTGACGATGTATGGTGTGATAATGAGTGTAGGGGATGTTGATTATGAAAGTGTGAAAAAGAGAATAATTGCGCAGGTAAAACGTATAAAAGGGAGTGTTGGGTATAAGCGTAAGAATGATTTTGATGAGGCACGGATGAATGCAGGAGAAGCTATATCAATGTATGTATATAGGTTGGAAACGCTAGCTAGGAAGAAGTATGGGGATGAAGGCATAAATGAAAATAAGGAGTTAATGAGGAAGTTTTTGGCAACCATACCTGAGAATGTGAGTGAATTTATTAATTTGAAACGTAAGGAGAAGATGAGGTGGACGAAAGAGAGATTGACTTGGGATGGTATTTTAGAGATAGTTGAGGATTACGAGTTAGATAGATGTATGAAAGAAAGTAAATCTGTGAGTGTAAGAAGTGGAATGGAGGAAAGTGTGCCAGAATTTGTTAGTTTTAGAGATGCTGTTATGAGAGGACCGATGAGGGTAGCTGATAGTGTAGTAGATAGGAGTGTTAGGGAGAGTAATGTGGGAATACCTGTAAGGTCAAATGAAGGGTTTAGGCCAGGGAATCAGGTTTGGAGGGATAGGAGTGCTAGTGTGCAGCGAGGTAGGTCAGGTAGTTGTGTCCGTGAAGAGAAGTGTTATAGGTGTGGGAAAGTAGGGCATATAAAGAATGAGTGTAGATGGGCGTTAGGAGCATGTTTCGGGTGTGATGAGACAGGGCATCGTATTAGTGAGTGTAAGAAAGAGAAAGGGGTTAAATGTTATCGGTGTGGTATGACTGGGCACATAGCGAGTGGATGTCGTAGTAATCGTATGAATGTGATTTGTGGTAATTGTGGTAAGGATGGTCATTATGCTAGAATGTGCAAGGAGCCGAGGGTTAAGTGTATTGAATATGGTGCAGATGGGCATGTAGCTAGGGTATGTAGGAAGAAGGGATTAAGTCAGCCAGGATGTTCGGGAAACTAGAGTGTAAGAGGGTTCAGATGGGTGAGTCCTCCTGTGTGTGTGGAAGGAATAGGATCAATGTTTGTGAGAATGGGATGAATAATTGGTTGGAAATGAGCAAGTATGAACCTAGTATGCATAAGAAGTTAGGGCTGGAAAATAAACAATTAGTGTTAGTTGAATATAGGAAAAAGAGGCGTTTGAAAGTTTTAAGAGAGGAGAAAGTAGAAGGGAAATTTATAGGTATAAGTAGGAATCTGAATAAGTATGACAAGGGTGTAAATGTGCAAGTGAGTGTGGAAGATAAATGTATTAATACAGATGAATCATGGCTGAGTATGAATGATACCTATAATGTATGTGGCTTTTCCTTAGATGATGTAAAAGAAAGGATGGCGAACGCAAGAGTGAGAGATAGGAAAATGATAAGTTTCATGAATGAATCTTTTTCTAAAGTTGAGAATGTTTTTGATGAAATGGATGTGTAAGGACACCGATCCCTTCGTCGTCCAGAAAATCGACAAACTACTTATTTATTTAAATTCTCTCTTCGCCACACTGTGGTGTCCTATGTATATATATTCCGCTCTACCAGAGCTACATTTTGATATATGTATCGTTTCATGACATGTTTTTGTTAATCCATAATTCATATATTTGTAAGTGTAAGAAAATACATATATTTTGGCGGGCACTTCAATCTGGCTTGGCGCCAATGTAATCCTACGTTTCCGTCCGCACCTTGTTATGTATTTCTGTGCGCATTCAAATAAAGTATCAGTTGATCTTGGTGACGCTTGTCTCACTGTCCTTACAACTGGTGACCCCGGAGTTAAAAGTAGCATCAGCGGTTTTGGCTTTGCCATTAACGGACTTATTACGACCGTGCTACCTTCTACATACTCCGTTACCTTAGGCAAGAACCTGCCTTTGGTTCTCCCACACTTCGGTGAACGTAAGGCAGTAGGATGAGCTTAACCGACATATCAATCTCTCACCTCTTCGCCGACTCGTCGTCTGGCCACGATGTAGGAAGCAACACGCCCATCGCACCCAACGGCCTCGCCTCCACGCCCAAAGTCAAACTGCCACCCTTATCTCAACACAACACCGCTTCCTGGTTCCTGAGAGCGGACGTACTCTTCCGCGTCGCTAGACTCAGCGACTCCTGCGCCAAGGCTGACATCGTTCTCACCTCCATACCTGAAGAAGTATTCGACAAGATTTCCCCATGGCTCGACGCCCAGGCCGGCCAAGTTTCATACGACGACCTGAGAACGAAACTCATCGGTATCTACTCCCTCTCCGTCTCAGCAAGGGCACAGAAAGTACTGGACCTCGCCGGCAAGCCCATGGGTGACACCTCTCCTGTCGAGGCGTGGGACGAGCTAACCGGCCTGCTCATGCTCCCCGAAACAGACAGCAACGGCTGACGACATGAGATTAACTTATCTCGCGAGATCTTTCTTCGACGCCTACCACAGGACGTACGGGCCCAATTGACAGACACCGACACGCTCCCGATGAACGAACTCCTGTCGAAGGCTCAAAAGCTCCACGAGGCCTCCAAAGCATCTCGCCTCGGAGCATCATCGTCAACACCGCCTCCGTTCTCCTCTTTCAGCAGCTGCTCTTCCATAGACTCCTCGGCAATGGCCCTCGAGGACGACGAGATCAACATTCTATCAAGAAAGAAACCACCGCAACCGACGCGACCAAACCCTAGGCCTAACCCAGCATGGTGCTTCTACCACCAACAGTTCGGCAGTGACGCCAAGAAATATAGAGCACCATGCAGTTTCCCTAGAAGACGATGCCAGAAGCATCCACCTGCCACCATCGCGGCCACAGTTAACCATAACAATATTGGTTTCTGTATCCTCGATACCATTTCCAACCGTAGACTCATGGTGGACACCGGCGCAATGCAGTCAACGTTCCCTCCTTCGAAGTCCGACCTAGACCGTGGTCCCGACAAAAACGCTCCCTCACTCATCGCCGCCAACGGATCTCCCATACAGTGCTATGGAATCAAGACCCTCAAGATATCTATCATGGGCCGTTCGTATTCTTGGCCCTTCGCTATCGCCGACGTCAATCGCCCCCTCCTCGGTGCGGATTTCCTCGCCCACCACGGACTCCTCGTCGATGTCGCTAACAGACGTCTCATCGACACGGGGACCTGCCAGTCTCGCGCCCTAGAACATGGCCCTGCAACAATGTCCGTATCCGCCGTAACAACGCACCCCTACGCCGACCTCCTACGAGAGTTTCCCGAGGTTTTCAAGCCCGAGCTCCACACTGCCCAGGTTCCCCGTCCAAGCATGGCATCTACCACCACATCACAACGACAGGACCTCCCACTCATGCCAAATTCCGCCGCCTCCCACCTCAGAAACTGAAGGATGCCAAACGCGCCTTCGAGGACATGGAACGCATGGGTATCTGTAAGAAAGCATCGAGCCCCTGGGCATCACCCCTGCACATGGTTAAAAAGCCGGATGGGTCCTGGAGACCTTGCGGCGACTACAGGCGCCTCAACCTCATCACAACGCCCGATCACTACCCACTGCCCAACATGCAGGACCTAACGAACGCGTTGCACGGCGCAAGGTTTTTTACCAAGATGGACCTTCTCAAGTCTTACTTCCAGGTCCCCGTATTCCTGGAAGATATCCCGAAAACTGCCATTGTAACGCCGTTCGGATCCTACACCTTCGCATACTCAACCTTCGGTCTACGCAACGCCGGGGCAACCTTCCAACGACTTATGGATAGCATTCTGGGTGACCTACCTTTCTGCGTCTGCTACGTCGACGACATCCTGATATTCTCGAAAACCAAGGAGGAACACCGGGGACACGTCCGCACCGTCCTAAAGCGCCTCCAGGAGAACGGCCTAGTCGTACGCTTCGACAAATGTACGTTCGGTGCGGAGGGAGTGGATTTCCTTGGTCACCGTGTATCCTCGCGCGGGGTAAAACCCATGACAACCAAAGTCGACGCCATCAGGAAGTTCCCAATACCTACGACCATCGCCAACTTCAGGAGTTCTTGGGAATGGTCAATTACTACAGGCGCTTCATCCCCAACATCGCACAAACCCTGTCACCCCTCGACGACGTCCTGAAAGGAAAAGCAAAAAAACTCGAGTGGGGCTTACCCCAGCAACAGGCATTCGCTCGGACCAAGGATGCCCTCGCGAATGCCACCACCCTAGCTCATTTCGACGACAACGCGCCCCTGCGACTAACGACCGACGCCAGCAACGTCGCCTGCGGGGCTGTGCTTGAGTAACTCGTCGATGGTTCTACTCGACCGCTGGCATTCTTCAGCAAGAAATTGAAACCCGCCGAAACAAGATACAGCACCTTCGATAGGGAACTCCTCGCCGTCTACCTCGCCGTCCGCCACTTCAGGCACATCTTGGAGGGTACCCCCTTCACGATTGCAACGGATCATCAACCCCTCGTCCACGCCTTCACGAAATCAACGGACGCATGGTCATCCCGACAACAACGTCATCTCGCATCAATCGCCGAATTCGGGTGCACCATACGTTACGTCCCAGGAAAGAAAAACCCAGTCGCGGACGCCCTTTCAAGGATTGAAATTGACGCGATCCACCTGGGAATCGACTACGCCAATCTCGCAACCGAACAACGCACCGACCGAGAAGCACAGGTTCACCTGACGGAGCCATCCGCGCTCAAGATAAGTGCGGTTCCCCTCGGACCAGCAGGAGTAACTATTCTTTGCGACACCAGCACGGGCCGCCCTCGTCCCTGGGTACCAGCCTCCTGCAGAAGGAAAATATTCTATATCATCCACAGACTTTCGCACCCCTGAGGACGCACCACCGCTCGCCTTCTGTCTGAAAAGTTTGTCTGGCCAGGGATAAAAAAGGACGCCCGGGAATGGGCGAGGTCATGCATCAACTGCCAGTCAAGCAAGGTCAGCCGTCACACCGAATTGGGGGTGGGCGATTTTCCCCAGCCAAAAAGACGTTTCGGACATATACACATCGACGTCGTGGGACCATTGCCCCCTTCTGGATCCGCTCGCTACCTACTTACGATCATCGATCGCTCCACGAGGTGGTTGGAGGCATCGCCGATGACTGAAGCTACGACTCAAGCATGTGCCGAAGCCCTCCTGTCAAGCTGGGTGAGCAGGTTTGGCGTTCCTGACGACATCACGACTGACAGAGGCCCCGCTTTCCTCTCAGAAATATGGCTGGCTTTGGCGAACCTGATGGGGACGACGCTCCACAGCACCACGGCATACAACCCCGCGGCAAACGGCATGGTCGAACGAACGCACCGCGCCCTCAAGGCGTCCCTGATGGCGAGCTGCACCGACGGGGACTGGAAATCACGACTTCCTTGGGTACTCCTCGGCCTTCGCACCGCCCCTCGCGCAGACGGCGAACCTTCGCCCTCCGAAAAAGTTTACGGGGAAGCGCTCGCAGTTCCTGGCGAATTCTTTCCCTCATCAACCGACGACACGCAGCGGGATCACCTAAGGGATATCGCCAGGAAGTTCAGGCCGTGTCTCAAAACTTACCAGGACAGAACCAAGCACTTCAAGCCAAAAAGCCTGGATGACTGCAAGTACGTTTTCGTCCGTGTCGACGCTCATCGACAACCACTGACTAGACCTTATCAAGGTCCCTACCGGGTTATTAAAAAGACAACGAAAGCCTTCCTTCTCGACGTCCATGGCCAAGAGGACTGGGTCTCTATAGACCGCGTGAAACCAGCGTTTCTCGAAGGAAGCGACACCGCCTCCGCTGGACCTGGCAGACCCAGAGTTCCGCCACAAAACAAGCCGCCCAACGAAGGAAAAATCATCAAACGACGTCAAGAGGAAGAGATCCTTACACCGACCGCCAGCGCCCCCCTCCGTTCAAAAACAAGAGGAACCCTCCGACGCCCGAAGAGATACGAAGATTGATCATCAGCCTTCTACGCCGCCCGATGTCTTGGGGGGGGGGGAGTACTTGTAAGGACACCGATCCCTTCGTCGTCCAGAAAATCGACAAACTACTTATTTATTTAAATTCTCTCTTCGCCACACTGTGGTGTCCTATGTATATATATTCCGCTCTACCAGAGCTACATTTTGATATATGTATCGTTTCATGACATGTTTTTGTTAATCCATAATTCATATATTTGTAAGTGTAAGAAAACACATATATTTTGGCGGGCACTTCAATCTGGCTTGGCGCCAATGTAATCCTACGTTTCCGTCCGCACCTTGTTATGTATTTCCGTGCGCATTCAAATAAAGTATCAGTTGATCTTGGTGACGCTTGTCTCACTGTCCTTACAGATGAACTGCTTACAGAAATGAGTGTAATTTTAAGGCCAGATGAGAACGAGGTAGATGGGATTGTACATGAAATATTAGATGATAGGGATTTAGATAGGAATAGTGTTAATGTAGCGAATGATTGTGATAAGGAAGACGTTAATGAGAGAGTGTATGAAGGCCCAGTTACTCAGAGTAGAGGTCCTATTCCTGACTGCGACTGGGTTATGAAAAAAGTAATGTAAGGGTTGTATGAGAAGGATTTGGCAAAGTAAGGGGGAAGGAATGTGGAGGATTAATTTTTGTTTTATTTTTATTTATTTTTTGTTTGCCAAATCCTGAGAGAGAGAGAGAGAGAGAGAGAGAGAGAGAGAGAGAGAGAGAAAGAGAGAGAGAGAGAGAGAGAGAGGTAGTTAGTGTATCGATTGTTTGTTGTGAGAAAGACTGTTGGTATAAATGAGATTGTTTGTTTATGTTTAGTTAGGTTACGACAGTGGTGAATGTCTTGGGTGAATGCTTATTTTGTTTGACTGCAGCTTAAGGCAGTTGCGTGTGTGAACGCTGGATTATTATTTTTCTTTACCAGCGTGGAAGTGATTATTTATATTCTGAGTAAGTACAGTTTTGTTTATCTTTGCTTGTCGTGATTGTGAATGATAGGAACAATTTATTATTTATCTTTGATTATAGTGCGATAGTTTAGTTAGCTATGAGTGTTCATAAGTGTTTTCTTTTTTATTTTGGCAGGCCATAATTCCTCCTTTGGAGAGATTTTCTTTACCTGGATTAATTGTTGACGACCTGGCTAATAATAAGAAAGTTGATACGGCTACTCTGATTTAGATTATTGTTGATGACCCAGACCGAATGAACTTCGATTGCTGTTATTGATGATGATGATGATAATGATGATGATGACGATGATGACGACATCCAGGACCCCAATTAGGGAGGCAGTGGTGGCAACTTGCCACACAGTTTAACCTGTTAATCACAGATTGATGGTTGTGCCGTGAAAGACAGTTCGGCAGTTTGTGAACGACTGTGTTGCAAATAACATATAAACATACAAATTTTGGTGTTGGTGAACTCGTAATATATATATATGTGTTTTGTGTTTTTATGTTTGGGTTGCGGTTAGTTTTAAGTTTTGTTAGGATTTATTTGATTGCGGAAAGGTATTCTTTGTTAATTATATATTTTGTGTCAAGTTTTTGATTTGTTTTAAGTGTTCATTTTGATTGTGGATGGTTTTTGGTATTGATTATTTTAGTTTTCAGAAATATAGTTCTAAGGATATGTTTTGTTTTCGTTCCCCCTTAGTCAAAGAGTCCAGTTTATGATAAAGTAAGGAGAAAGTTTGTGCAGAGGAGACATTTGTCTGTTTAGTGAGATTCAAGGGTGTTGGGGTTTTTATTGCAACATCCCGCCACAAGGCGACAACCCTATCTTGGTCTTGCCGTAGAGTAGTGTAATCCGGCTTCACTGGGATAGTGTTTCTGTCTTCCCTCTTTGCCGGTGAGTATCCCGGCTTTGAATTACAGCAGTAACTCAGAGTATTCAGTCTTGTTGGCAAATCTACTGACAGGGAACTAGTCATTCCCCTGCCAGTTCACAGTTGCAGGCATAGGAAGCCCAGCTCCCCTAGCCCACAACCAAAGTGGTAGTACACTTGCCGCCACCTTCTCCCTTTTGATCTAGAAGACATTTCTTATATCAGGCAAGGTCTTAGACTGAGGAATTGTTATTCCTCTGCCGCCCAAGACGGCGCCGGTATAGACACTATGTTTCTCTGTTTGTGGCCGATAGTGGGAGGCAGACATGCCGCCTTCTTTCGACGCAAAATGTAAGACCCTTTCCCTTCCCCTTTCTGTTCTTTAGTGATGGCCTAGCCGTCACATCTATGGCCGGTATTCTACAATCTCCCCGCTTGCCGGGCGGATTGCGATGTTGGCCGGGCTCCAACAAAGGCGTCTTGATTGTCGCTTCGACCTTCCCCCTAACGGAAGCAAGGCTCCGGGAAAGGTTTTGCCAGCCATGATGGCTGCCAGTGGGAGACCCTTATAACTTTGAGTATTCTTCAGTCCTCTTTTTGACTGCCATCCACAAACCCTGGAACTGGCAGAGCAGCCGGCAACAGATACTGTGGCTGGATGGAAGCTAGAATTCTTACATTCTCCCCCTTCCATTTGAATTCTCATTCTGGAAGAAGGCAGTAGAGACAGTAGTCCCTACAACCCTAATTATTGTACTAAACTATAATAATACTGTAGCCCTTTTCTCCATGCTTTTTCTCTCTCTGTCGGATAGGGCCGTCAGGTACTAGCCTAGCCAGTAGCATGCCAGCAGACCTACAGTACAAGATTATACAGTAGCCAGTATTTCTGCAGTATAGCACATACTGCAGTATAGTACATACTGCAGTTAGAAAACTATAGTATATAATATACAGTAGTATGTTTTCCAACATATTCTGTGTATCCTTTCACAGTCCATTGTTGAGACCGCTAAATAATGTTGAAGTGAAGTATTCCTTCAATATCCTGATGAGCCATAGGTCATCAGAACATAATATCTTTACCCTACAATATCAATATTCCAATTGTGGGAAGGTTAGTGCTAGTATACTTCAGCTCTAGAATTTAGAGCTCTTCCACCCTAGGTTTCCCTAATATGGAAATTTTAAATATTAATATTGAGGGAGGTCACAGCAATTGCGTGGACAGGAGACACAGATATGTGTCTTTCCTATTTTCTGTCTATCTTACTATCCTAAGCTATAATGATAATAGTAAGTGCTATTTTAATGCATGAATTTAATTTATCAGTGTGATAAATTACCCCATACTCATTTCACCTTTTTCTTTCCTTACAGGAGGAGGCCAAGGTGAAGTGTGAGGTGATGTACTGTAACCACAAGAGTAAGAACTTTTGTGGCCACACCATGCGCAGGTCTCATGCCCCCTGCTCCATCGCAATTTAAACCTTGAGATATTGGGATCCCAAGGATTGCAAATTCTGCTCAGCCTTGATGACTGAGGGTTTCGGCGATCCCAAGACGACGGAGTCGAGGGATACTGCGAGAGAAACGCTTCGGTAGTGGGTACGAGGGTTCCAAAAAACTCTCCGGGACCGTACCTACCAAGCCACATGATTAGAAGCCTGCTGTTCCCTAATGCCACAGATGATGCCTTCGTACCTCAGGCATGACCCGGACCTCCCTGCATACAACTTGCAATAGAGGCCGACATCAACGAGGCTCTACAAGGCATGGACATCCATCAGGAGAGGATGTCAGAAGTGACCTCGGACACCGAAAAGGGTCTCCTTCAAGAGGACCCTGAAAAAGAGGTGGCCCAACCACCTGGAGAGGAAGCTCTCGATTCGACAGAAGCGGAGGACCCTCTTCTGTCTGTGTCAGCATTTCAGCCTGTGCCGTCAGCTTCTTCGGCTCCAACCCCTCAACCAGACCCGCTGGGCCAAGCAATTATGGCCCAGATCCAGTAGTTGGTTGATACTCTACGTAAGGAAAACGTAGATATGAGGAAGGAATTCAGGGAAGCAACCGCGTAGTTGCTTCTCGTGGGTCATACAAGCGACCCAAAGTGTCTGACCTGCCACCATGCTCCGAAACCAATCCATGGAGGTATGCAGAGTTCATGCCCATGATGAATGGGAAACTCTACATCTCGGAGAAGATGGGGGCCATCTCCGTTGACGACATTCAATTCTGGCCAAACCTTTCGGCTTACCCGGAATGTTTCATCGGGCTGAAGAGTGAGCCGGCGTCTAAGGAAGAGACGGAACCCAAGGAAGTCATGGTTTTTGACCACGACAAGGCACAGGCTCTCTTAACGAGTATCCTGAAGAAGGCAGGCTATACCAATTCTAAAGTTTCTGTGTTGAACAAGAAGCACCCTACTTTCCTTGCTCCTACATCCAGAGCTTTCCCCAAATCGTCGAAAGCTCTCCACAGTTTGCTTAAGGCAGTTGATGCAGGCAAACCATGTCCTACGCTAGAGGAGTGTAGGCCATTGTCTCTGGCCGGATTGGAACGAGGTCCACCTAACCTTCTCGGTATCGAAGCTCGACGCGGACATTGCAGGACAGCAGTTCAATGAGAACCTCCCGAAGCTGTCGGACTTTCTCCTGAGAAGAGAACAAGAGACAAAAGAGAGGCTAGCCGCCTCTCTGTCCATCCAGAACTGCATGGAGATGTGTGCAAGTATTGCAAGCAACCCAGACATGTATACAGTCCCAGCCAAGATGCGCATGGATACTCTCGTTAAGGAATTGTACGCTTTTGGGAAGGCCAGGAGGGCCTGCAGAGAGTTTGTTTCTGGGGCAAGGACCTCTTCCCAAAGGAAGCAGTCCAAGAGGTAGTCGCCAAAGACGCCACAGAAAATAGGAGAAAAGTGGGCATCTCTGCCAAGAGAAAATCTTCCCCTGATGCTGGTCCCCAACCTAAGAGGAAGATGAAAAAGCCAAGACTGCCTTCTCGACCTGTGCAACATCCCACGGTAACTATGACCACGGTGCCCCAAATGGTTGCTCAGCCACAAACCACTTTCCAGGTGGTGCCTCAACAGCTGGTAGCCCAGTCATCAGCCTTTAACCCAGGTTTTGAGAGGCACACTACTACCATATGCCCAAAAGGTAGAGGATCTAGACAAGGCTCCTCAAGAAACCCCTCACGACGTAGAGGAGGACGTGGTCAGGGTGGCAAACCCTCCGGATCATCCAAGCAATGAGATGCTCCAGGTAGGAGGAAGACTTCTCTAGTTTTGGGATCATTGGACCTTTGATCCCTGGGCCCACAGCCTAATCAAGAATGGTCTAGGATGAAAATGGAACAGATCTCCACCTTCATTTCCTCAATTCTTCCAGCACTCCACCCCCTTATTGGAAGAATATACCTTAGAACTCTTGAACAAAAAGGTTATAAGGAAAGCAAAGTCCATCAAATTCCAGGGAAGGCTGTTTTGTGTTCCCAAGAAAGACTCGGACAAACTCAGAGTCATTCTAAACTTGTCTCCACTCAACAAGTTCATCGAGAACAAGTTCCGGATGTTACCCCTACAACACATAAGGACCCTGTTACCGAAAGGGGCATACACAGTCTCAATAGACCTGGCAGATGCTTACTGACACCTTCCAGTCAGCTGCCCCCTCTCCTCCTACCTAGGATTCAAGCTACGGAGGACAAAGTATGTCTTCAGAGCCATGGCCTTCGGACTAAACATAGCCCCAAGGATTTTCACGAAACTTGTGGACACAGTCGTACAACAGCTACGCTTAGAAGGCTTTCAGATAGCTGCATACCTGGATGACTGGCTGTTTTGGGCAGCATCCAAGACTGCTTGTCTGAGGGCAGCCACAAAGGTGATCCAGTTCCTGGAACATCTGGGCTTCAAGATCAACTACGAGAAGTCTCGCCTCTCTCCAGCCCAAGAGTTTCAATGGTTGGGAATCCATTGGAACTTACAGTCACACCGCCTCTCCATTCAACCAAAGAAGAGGAGAAAGATCGTGGGTTCTGTCAAGAGACTACTGAAATTCAACAGGATTTCAAGACGCCAACAGGAAAGAGTAGTGGGCTCTCTCCAGTTCGCAGCAGTAGCAGACCCAGTGCTAAGAGCACAGCTAAAAGATGCGTCAGGAGTCTGGAGAAGATACGCATTAAACACTCAAAGAGATCAACAGAGACCAACACCGACCTTACTGCGATCGCTTCTGAGGCCGTGGTCGAAGGTCAAGAGCCTAGCAAGGACTATTCCCTTACAACCACCTCAACCATTGGTAGTCATCCACATGGATGCCTCAACAGAAGGATGGGGAGGTCATTCCCATGAAAGGAAAGCTCAAAGGACCTGGTCATCCCTGTTCAAGACCTTTCACATCAACATTCTGGAGGCCATGACAGTCCTCCTGATGTTGAAGAAGCTATCCCCTCACTGATCAGCCCACATCAAGCTGGTCTTGGACAGGGAAGCGATAGTGAGATGTCTGAACCGACAAGGCTCGAGATCACCCTACATCAACCACGTAATGTTGGCTATCTTTCGCTTGGCAAGAAAGAAAAGATGGTACTTATCAGCAGTTCACCTACAAGGGTTCCGCAATGTGACGGTGGATGCTCAATCCAGGCGAAAGCTGATAGAGTCAGAATGGTCCCTAGGCACAGACTCATTCTCCTTCATCTTGGAAAAAGTCCCAGAACTGCAGATCGACATCTTCACAACGAGCGACAACAAAAAACTACCTCGATATGTAGCCCCTTACGAGGACCCTCGGGCAGAAGCAATGGACGCCATGTCCTTCGATTGGAACAGATGGACTCATATATATCTGTTCCCGCCAACAAATCTCCTGCTGAAGGTCCTCAACAAGCTGAGATCCTTCAAGGGGACAGCAGCATTGGTGGCCCCCAAGTGGCCCAAGCGCAATTGGTTCCCTCTGGTGATAGAACTGAGGCTGAGGCTGATTCCTCTACCGAACCCAGTTCTATCCCAATTGGTTCAGAAGTCGACTGTCTATGCTTCATCACAGAGAACCCAAAACCTTCATCTCATGATTTTCTCGCCTCAGCAGTCAAGAAAAGGTTTGGGATCTCGAAAGACGAGCTACCCACCAAAAGGTGGGGTCCTTGGAGAATTTGCCCTCTGAAGGAAGATATCTCTCTATGTCCAGTAGAGTGTCTAAAAGTCTATCTTCGAAGAACTTCAGACTTTAAGGGATGACAGCTCTTTATAGGCCAAATCTCAGGATGAAACTTATCCCTGAAAAAACTGAGGGCAAAGCTCACCTACTTTATTCGCAGAGCGGATCCTGACAGTACACCCGCAGGTCATGATCCCAGAAAAATTGCTTCCTTGCTGAACTTCTTTCAGCCTATGGAATTTGATAGACTCCGCTCATATACAGGCTGGAAATCCTCTAGAGTCTTTCATAAACATTATGCGAAGCAAGTGCATGAAACTAAACCCTTTGTGGTGGTGGCAGGTAGTGTTATAAACTCTGTCGTCTAGTGCTGCGATGAACAATGAACTGTTTGGGACTTTACAGTGAATGGGTGTAAAGGTGTTAACACCTTTAAGTGTAATACCTTTTATTAAGGGTCACCCTGGTGCCCCTTGGACTGTTCTTTATGGGTGTAGAATCTAACCAATAACACCACTGCCGTGTGTACATTCGTACGCAGTGTTTGACCATATCCAACATCTAAAGTGAAATTATCTTAATAATTTTGCAATATCTTTGAGTGGCCTTAACATATATTTCTTCCCTTACAGGTGATAAGTATATATGTACTTTAAGAATGTTGTTTATGTACTGAATGATTCTACTTTAATACATTCGTTAATACATTCGTTGTTGTATTTATTTTTCTCTATACAAACAAATACTAAAAATGTATTTGCGTCTTATTCACCCCACAAGTAGCTGAATAAAACTAGCTAGAGTCTTTTAATTATTTTCCTAATATAAAACACTTGATGTTGCTTTTATATGTGAACATGCTCATGGTAAGTTAATTCCACTTTGTTCTTACGTATACAAACCTTGCCGCTTCTATAGTAAGTGTTGACAGTTTCCCTGCAGGGGGCAGGAAGCTCTAAGTTAGTTCCAAACTTAGCGGATATAATGAATAACGGTAGCATCATATATTTATGTGGTCTGGGTGACCGTATAGAAGCTGATTCAAGGTAAGGGCACTTGTACAAACAAACCCACAGATATAGTACTTTCAAGTAATTCTCTGGTAAACTTCCATCAATCTATTTTTGGGTGAGATAGCCATGTCGACCTGATGGACCCGTCCTCTTTTTCTAGAAAAGGAGTATACATATGTAACAAATCCCCACCCAAAACTACTCTATCTGTAGCCATCCATCCTTAATTGCAACTAGGAATGAGTTAACATGAGTGGCTCTGTAGTAGTACGGGAAGGGGATCCACCGGGTAACCTTGATGACGGCTCCCCTTCATTTTCGCCACTCTTCCCCCTCAAACCGAAAAATCTATTTGGGGGTGAAGATTGCCATATGTCGTATCAAGAAATACGTCCCTTGATATTATGCGATACTCTCAATAATTTTCTTAAGGATACTCGCGCCAGGAGTTAGAATTCTGGAGACCTATGGTCAATTCTGTGGGAGTATCCCTGTAGCTAAATATCCCTTAGAAAGCTGCCTAAAGGAACCTTCCATCAGGATGACATGGCTATCTTACCCAAAAATAGATTTTTCGCTTTGCTTGAAAATCCATTTTGAGTACTAGTCCTCTGTGCCTTCGTATTGCAGACCCCTTGGAATGCCATTCTAGTTCTAATGCTACAGTTAGGCCTTCCTGTCCTGCCGCCTCACCAATTTCTGAGTCTCCCTTTATCCTCCTATCCCCTCTTATGCCTACTGGTGCATCTACTTGCTGTGTAACTTTGGTCCCCTCCCAGTTCAGACACCTGGCGACTGAAGTGTCCTTCGTTGCTATATAAATGGACGGGATAGGTTACGGGCTATCTAGTCTGGCCTTAGGTAGGCAAGATTTTTATTCCTTCCCTGGATTGATTCTCTCTGTCGCCTTAGAGACCATTCTTGGGTGGTCTAGTTACCCCTTTCCCTTCCTAGTTAGGCCATACCCTTTACTTTCCTGGCAGCTACAGTTCCTTTTGTCTAGTCTACTTACCCTAGCATTTGAGTTTCCCTCCGCTGCAATGCAGGCTAGGCTTGCCTGCACAGTATTTCCGATGGCCTAACCCTATCCAGGCAGAGAGCTAGTACCCCTTGGGGTTCTCCTCTGCCATCTTAGAAATTGCCTAGTGTATGATTGTAGTTTCTTATCCTGGGCTATGTATCTCTTCCTGTGGAATTCCTGATTCCTTTGCCTGGTCGGTTTATCCTGGCAAAAGTGTTGTCTTCTGTTCCTGCTTTCGGTCTTGTCAACTTGAGTTCTTCTAGCATTGGATGTGAGTGAGCTATGGGGGGACACCCTGTTCCTCCCCATCTGCCACCTTAGCTGCAGCCTTGGGCTGGTCATCTACATCTTCTTTTTCTCTTCCATATCTGAGGAACATTATCCTCTGAAGCTGGTCGATTGGATCTAGCCTGGTTGTCAGGATATCCCTTGAATTTTCAATTCTTGGCTTCCTGGCCGTCTTGTACGGCTCTCATTATCTTCAGGATTAACCCCCCCCCCACTTTTTCATGATTTAATGATAATGACCAGGTCTTAGCAAGTTTTTTTTTATTTACTTCCTTTCATTTTTATGCCTTTCCCCTTGATTATGAACTTTTCCTAATAGGATCATTCCCTTTATCCTTGTTGACTGGACAATGCTGGGTTCTGCCGACAAGCTTAGGGTGTTGATGTGACACTTTCCTCCATTTTATACCATACTCTCCTTGATGGATATTCATGAATCTCTAAAGATTTCTGGACAGTTTGGCATGAGTCTCCACTGTTGTGTAGCTGTAGCCATAATGTTTTTGGTAGACATTTTTATTCTAAAATATTTTATATCATATTTCCCTTGTATATTTATTTATATACTAATGTTAAGATCGATAATTTTTAATGACTCGTAGTTGAAATTTTCTTTCTTTACAGGTTGCTGATGACATGGAGTGTTTGATGGTAACCTGTACCAGGCCGGTCAAGTTGCCCTGTGGCCACAAGACTTGCTGGATACATGTGGACTCTCATGTTTCCAAAGGGTCATTTGCAATTTGGGAACCATCGAACTGCAATACTTGCAAGGCCCTAATAGACTCTGGCATTCACGCTACCAACGTCTCCCAGGATGATAGAGCGTGGATTGACAAGACCATACGTCTCTGGGTTAGAGGCTTTCAGAAGAGCTCTCAACAAGGTGCCACTTATCTTCCTTCCATGGAACTTAAGGACCTCCTCTTTCTGAAGGCTGAGGTGACCGCTGTTTATGGTTATCAGTTACTGACGGTTCAACTCCCGCTGGTACCATTAGATCAAGCGGATAATGAAGATCGGGACGTTCTATACATGATGAGCCTAGACGCCGACATTTCGACAACTCCTTCTGTGACATCAGAGAGGGAGAGGATCCTTCTGACCACAGAAGCCTCTGATGAGTTACTGGATGTCCATCAGTTGAGTGCAGTACCCAGCACTTCTTCAGTTCATTTCCCCATCCATGTGTCAACGGCCCTAGCATCTACTTGGACCCCTGTTCCTACACCGGATAAACCTTTGTTTCCCGTTCAATTGGAGTTTATGGCATCTGTGAAGGCATTCATGGAAAAATTATATGTCGAACATAAACGTGCTCAAGCGTCTCTAGAGGCGAAGATAGAAGCTTTTCAGCAGGCCCCTACATCTAAGGTTCTACCAGCTTTGAGCCTGCCTAATTACTCAGCTAAGAATCCTTGGTGTTATGCTGAGCATATGGCTTTAAGTGCAGGGTACCTCCACATCGGAGAAGGTATGGGTTCTAAGCTAGTCTTCAACTTAGAATTCTTCCCCTTATTTGACAGTTCCCCTTACTGCTATGCAAGGCTTAACTCGGAGGTGTCCATTAGAGATGATACAATCCCTAAGGAAACTATCATCCTGGACCATAGCAAGGCTCAGTCCTTATTGGTTACGGAGCTCAAAACGGCCTAATTTACTGATATGATATAGAAAACCGGCCTACATCAAAGATGGGTAATGTAGATGCTTTATATAGATTTCCAGTAGATAAAGCTCTAGAAGAGTATATGATAGTGTTTTTTTTTAGTTTCAGTAATGATATACCCATTACAACAAAAGGATATTGCTAAATGTACAAAGAAAGACCAAGTAATTGCAAAAGTGTTAGCGAGTTCGATCGCAAGGACTTGTTTGGAAAAGAGGAAAGTTGTAAACCTTATAAAGATAGTTGGGTTGAGTTGAGTGTAACACAAGATTTTATCTCGAAAGGATCAATAACAGTTATTCCTAGTTCATTGAGGACTTAGGTTTTGTCTTAAATACATACTGATCACCAAGGCATTGTCAGATCAGTCTATTGCAAAGACATTTTTTTCTGGTGGTGAGGTGTAGTTAGAGATATTGAATTATTCATAAGAAGTTGTATGAATTGTGTTATGCAACAGAACAATCCCCAGTTGGCTAGACTGCTCTTATGGCAGTTATAACAGTTACCTAGGTATCCATGTGTAGGTCCATTTTTAGGTTATTTATTCTTGATAGCTGTTGATGCGTACAGTAAGTGGACTGAAATAATTCCAATGGAGATAACAACCTCTTATTCAACTGTAGAAAAATTGATGCAAAGTTTTTCAACACATGACACTCCAGAAAGAATTGTAACAGATAATGGTCCACAGTTTACCTCACAAGAGTTTGAAAGGTTTTGTAATGTAAATGATATTAAGCATATATTTTCAGCAACGAATCATCCTTCCACAAATGGAGAAGCTGAAATATTTGTTCAAACATTTCAGTATAAAATGAAGAGTAGAAAAGGAAATTCGAGTAAAATTTTTTCAAGTATGAAAGTTCTTATTGTCATATAGAACGACAGAGCACACCACAACAGCTGTTTCATTAAATTTGTTGCTGGGAAGGAGGATTAGTTGTAAGTTAGATTTGTTGTATCCAGGTTTGCAAATCAATTGAGAAGAGAAAGAGTATAAACAAGTATAAAATCTTCTAAAATTAAGTCATTTTTCTCCTTTATCTAATATCATGGTAAGATCATTCAATACCTCATACCTCAGAGAAGTGGGTACCATGAGAGATTGTATGAGATAGGAAATTTACATTATGATGTTCAAGTTGGTGAAAATATTGTAAAACATTGTGTTGATAAATTACAGCCATTAGATAAAAATCCAGTAGGTCATTCAATTGTTAGAGATGGAGAATTTTCAGAAGTAGATAGATCAAATGAACTGAATGTTAACCAAGATGTTCAAACATAAAATGTAGATTTAAAATCTGTTCATGTACTAGTCCAGAGTACTTCCTAATAGAATAAATAGAGGGAAGCCACTTGGCAGGTTAAATTTTTAAAGTTTTGTACAATGTCAAGTTAAAGGGGAGGAGAATGTTGTGTTTTATATGTGATTTTTACTATAATACAATAAGTGCTGCATGTATTGCAAGTAATGTTGCATCATATTGCACTGATAGAACCTGTTTTGACTTTATTTATATGTTATGTAGCGTTTGTTTTAAATTATTGAATAGTGTTCTTATTTTTGTGCTGTATATGAGATTCGAATCTTTCATAATAATGGTCAATTGTTTGTTATTTTGTATCATGTAAGAGAGAAGGGTCCAGTCTTGCCACGTATTGTGATCTACATGGCCTATGCAGTTATTTTAATCACACAGACCAAAAAACAGTGGCTTGATCACCTGTGACTTGCAACCAGGACTCCAAGCCCTTTCTGTTACATCTTTTTCTGGTGTTTGAAAAATCTTTATTCTCTTTAAGCTTCATTTGATATTATTAAAAATGGAATCTTTTAGTCTTCCTGTTTAAATGGGGATTGTATGTCCCTGTTTCCACTATTTCCTAAAACCTTGCATCTTTCTATTTCCTTCTTAAGTGTGTGGTGGGGTAATGGGTGTTCTTTGAGGGTTAGGTGATCCTTTATATTACTGACACAGACTTATATTAAACAGTATAGTGGCCAATTTTGAACATGCCTATGTACAAGTATCAGAGACTACCATACAAGGGTCATCCTTTGTGTCATAATTAACAGTGGGGCTAGGCAATACTCAAGCGATGATGTGTGCAGCAATTCTAGTTATGATTATTATTATTACTAGCTTAGCTACAACCCTAGTTGTAGCTCCAACAGGGAAAAATAGCGAAGTGAGGACATGAAATAAATAAAATATATGAAAAGTAATCAATAAGGAATATACTATAAAATACCTCAAGATCAGTAACAACAATAAATTAGATATGTCATGTATAAACTATGAAGAGAGACTCATGTCAGTCTGTTCAACATAAAAGCATTCGCTGCATGTCTGAACTTCTGAAGTTTGTAGAAGATATCTTAAAAGGGCTGAAGATGGCTTTTCGTTCTCAGCTATTATTCATATTTGGTGAGCCTGTTATTAATTTATTTTTATTCATATCTGGTGGTCCTGTTATTAGTTTATCTTTATGTATATGTGATGGCCCTGCTATTAATGTTTATTAGTTTGTTCTTTTCAGACTTTCCTGCTCATGGCTTTATCATTTATCTCATAAACCTTTGGGTTTTTTCTTCAACTTAAAATAAAAGTGGTTTCCTCCCTAATTTCTAGCAGTACATTACCAAGTATTTTTTTTATAGACTCTCATAATGCACTTGGGTTCTTGATGATTTAAAAGGCTGCAGCACCGGGGTATATTACCAAAATTCATATATCTAAATCCAATAATTTCTTTAAGCCTAATCTCTCAATGACAACTCCCAACTGGATATAATTTTCTCTTATTTAGGAAAAAAAGAAATTCCATTAGGATAGGCCTGGATGAGATATTTTTACTGCTTAATCCTATACTATAAGATATTATTCTGCTGTGATTTCATGATTTTTCCTTCACCAGAGTTAATTCAGTTTTATGTCGGACTACTAGGTCACCAACAACATTACCTTTAAAATATTTTTTTTTAGACAGGTTTGCATCAAGAGAAAGTCTTATAATTAACCAAAAGAATAAATATTATTAAGATTATGTACTTTTAAATATATTCATATACACCATCTCTCCTCAGATTTTATTTTTGGGTATCGTCAAATTTCCTTCAATCTCAGGTGACCCAGCTAGCCCCATATTTTTGTGTCAACATCTCCAGATTCCCTCTTTTTGGTTGGACTAAATTTTGGCATGGTTCTGTTTTCTTTAATGAATGTGATTTATTATATACCATTGATCTTTTTTTCCAAAAAATAAGCTTCTCTCCCCACTGACACCTATATCTTTTGGGAAGTTACATAACACCCCATAGGGTTTGGACTAGCAATCTCAGCAGTAATGTCACTGCCATTTATTTTTCTATTTTTCTACAAAACTACCTTGTTATAAGATTTCCCTATACTTTACTGCGATCTAGATGGAGCTGGTTTCTATTTTTCCACTCCATTTGTTTAAAAAATCTAAAAATGGGTAAGAATTAATTTAATAAAGGTAATGGACAATAACGTAAGGTGTACCATTCAAAAATTCCTATTGTGCATCTATAAATCTAAATAATAACTAACACAAATGTTAGAACAGTTGTGTTAAATAAAAACATATAAGTTTTTAAGTCATAAACATTGTACATGAACTTAATAATACTACTGATAGTCACCAGTCAATACCTCAATCCCTCCCTTTTTAGGTTGAGTTGAAATAAGAATGAGGAATTTGTTTTTCTTAAAACTTTTAATTCCTAATAAACTTACATCAAACTTTCATGGTAAAATTAATATAAGAATATCTTACAAAAAAGAATAAAAAGAAGAAAATCAAAGGCCCATGAAAACACCTAGGCATTTACAAAAAGCTTTACGGCAAGATGCACGCACTTTTAAATCATCTTCCAACATCATTCCACTACATTACGCCAAGCTGAAAGAAAAAAAGAGGGTATATTATTAATTACTCCACGTATAACTATGTTTTAGGATGATGTAATCTCTAGACTGGATTTTTAACATTCTCATCGTTATGATTTTTTAACTTAGCTATTAAAGTAATTTTCACCACTCATGGGCATAGGAATAGGGGGGAGGGATGGACACTCTTTTTGCCAAAAGTTTACTTTTCTATATTTTACTTCAGAAAAGATTAAAAGATATTAAATTGCATAGGTTTATCAACTCATTTTTCATGAAAATTATCCTTCAAAAACAATTTCTCCAATATAACGATTTTATTATGTACACATAATAAAATAGCAAGGTTGGTAGCGTCACGGATTTCTATTGCAGAGGTCCCGAGTTCGGTCCCCGCCAGGGACGCGAATACCGTGAGACCTTCTACCGGGGGGTACTCCCTTGATGGCGCCTGGGGGGGAGGTTAGAGGGGACTAGAGATAGTCCCTGCTGGCTAATGGTCGCCCGAGGAGAACGATGTAAATCGTCTCGGTGGAGACCTAAAACCTGCAACTTTAACTTTTCAACTTTAACATGTATTTTTATGTTAAAGTGAGGAATTATTCTACTTATATACATATGCATACATCATATATATATATATATATATATATATATATATATATATGTATATATATATATATATATATATATATATATATATATATATATATATATATATATATATATATACGGATTTTGAGCGAAGCGAAAAATCTATTTTTGGGTGAGATGGCCATGACGTCCTGATGGAAGGTTCCTTTAGTAGCTTCCTGAGGGTACATATGTCTACAGTGGATATTCCCAGAGAATTAAACCAAAGGTTTCACAGAATTCTAACTTCTGGCGCGAGTACCCTAAAGGTTTCTCTTTAGGATATCGTATATCAACATGGGACATATGCTTTGACACGCCACGTGGCTATCTGCACCCCACATAGCGTTTACGCTTCGAGGGGGAAAGGTGGCGAGATAACTGAGGAGCCGTTGCAAAGTTATCCTCCTACGTTACTGTTACGGTACCTCGCGACGTAAACAAACGGCAGCCATAGCTGTCCGCCATATTGACTGATGTCACGTCCGTCCTCTTCATTCCAAATTCAGCGATCTACCAGCCTCCACGATACAATATGAAAGGGAGGGGCCTGGCAGGCTGAACTGGAAACAGTAGGGTGGGTCCATCAGGACGTCATGGCCATCTCACCCAAAAATAGATTTTTCGCTTCGCTCAAAATCCGTTTTTTGGGCTCAAGCCATGACGTCCTGATGGAAGTGTACCAGAGAATTAGTGTATCGTGGTTTTTCCCCATTTCAAAGTGCCTTCTACTTCAAACAATATTCCTTTGGTCTGGTGACCATAGAGACAGTGACATCTCCGTTATATGTCACTACCAGTGGCATAACAATGACATGGCTTCCTGCCCCCCTGGCAGGGAGGTCCTGTTTGGACAAGAGGAATATCTCAAAGTACCCTGATGAAGATAAACTCACCTGGAAGCGAAGATCGTGCCGGTCTCGTGGACAGATCAGAAGGTTAAGTATTTATGTAGGAACAATATTTTACTGCTAGGTGAGCATATTTCAGACAGGAGATTTATTATACATAATATAATAATGAGAATAGGGGCAATGAATCAGTAAAAGCAATTTATTTTCATATGGAAAGGCGAAATAAGACGCATATGGTAAATAAAGTAACTATTTTATTCAAGAAATTGCAAAAGTGAAATAAGATAATTATTTACAATAATATTATTGAGTAACAGACATAGATTTTGAATTGAAAGACGGTGATGTGGAATCTGAAAGGGAAGAATTTGCCTTTATAAACATAAGTTCCTGGGGGAATGAGAGTCTTTAAAGTCACTATACACTCCATGTCAAGGAACATGTGGCACGCGTGTGAGAATCTATGTCACTTCACCTTGAGGAAGAACAGTCTGTTTGTGACACTAAGTGTCACTTGAAATCACTATGTATCGCACTAGGGTCAACACAGGCACCCGTTGAGTTAGAGTCCCGAAATAACTCACTGTTCTACGCAGCACTAAACAGCAGGTTTCATTACACTACCTGCTGCTACCACGAATCTCTTAATTTCGTGCACCTGCTTCGCATAGTGTTTGAAGAACACTCTTGAGGATTTCCAGCCTGTGAAGGATCGGAGGCTTTCGAAATCCATTCCTTGGAAAAAATTCAGGGAAGAGGCGACTTTACTAGGATCATGACCTGCGGGTGTACTATCAGGATCCGCTCTGCGAATAAAGTAGGTGATTTTCGCCCTTAGTTGTTTAAGTGACAGGTCACTACCCGATGTTTTTCCTTTAAAGAGTTGCCCTCCGCCAAAGTCTGAAGTTCTTTGAAGATAGACCTTAAGACTCTCCACTGGGCATAGAGAGACATCTTCCTTCAGAGGGCAGATTCTCCAAGGTCCCCATCTCTTGGTGGGGAGTTCGTTTTTGGTGAGAAACGTAGGGTCACGGAAGAGGGTAAGTTCCCCTGTGTCGGCGAACTGTATCTGGCCCTCTTCTCTTGATAATGCCACTATTTCACTGACTCGGGCTCCCGATGCGAGAGCAAAAAGGAAAATTACTTTTTGATTCAAGTCTTTCAGAGGAGAAGATTCATTGTCCAAGCTAGAGGCAAAATGAAGCACCTTATCCAGGGACCAGGTGAGGGGTCTCGGTGGAGGTGCAGGACGGAGTCTAGCACATGCATTCGGGAGTTTGTTGAAGATTTCGTTGGACAAATCTATTTGGAAGGCGTACAATAATGGTCTAGTCAAGGTCGATTTACAAGTGGAAATCGTGTTGGCTGCCAAGCCTTGTCCATGAATGTGAATAAAGAAGGACATACAAAAATCTATGGAGATTTCCGTAGGGTTTTTTGCCTTGACAAAGGACACCCATTTCTTCCAGGATGATTCATATTGCCTTCTGGTAGACTTTGTTTTGTATTCATCTAGGAAGTCTAAACTTTTCTTCGAGCTTCTGAACCTTTTCTTCACGGTTAGGGAGAGAAAATCATGAGATGAAGGTTTTGGACTTTCTTTGATGAATCGAAGACAGTCGACTTCTGCACCTGTTGGGAGAGAACTAGGCCCGGCAGAGGGATCAGCTTGGGCTGTAGCTCCAGGACTAGGGGAAACCAGTTACTCCGGGGCCACTTGGGAGCCACTAGGGCTGCTGTTCCCTTGAAGGTTCTCAGTTTGGAGAGGACTTTTAGCAGCAGAAGGTTGGGTGGAGGGAACAGGTAAATCTTGGACCATCTGTTCCAGTCCAGGGACATGGCGTCCACTGTTTCCGCCTTGGGGTCCTCGTAAGGGGCCACATATCGAGGAAGTTGGTTGTTGTCGCTCGTCGCGAAGAGATCGATCTGTAGTTCCAGGACTTGACGAGAAATGAAGGAGAATGATCTTGCATATAGGGACCATTCCGACTCTATGGGGCTTGTCCTCGATAGAGTATCCGCCGTCACATTGCGGAATCCTTGTAGGTGAACTGCAGACAAGTGCCATTTCTTCCTGTCCGCCAGGCGGAAGATGGGCAGAAGCACTTGGTATAGGTGGGGTGATCTCGAGCCCTGACGGTTCAGACATCTGACTACTACGGAGCTGTCCAGAGTTAGACGAATGTGGATCGAAGGACGCGGAGATAATTTCTTTAGAGTGAGAAGAACCGCCATGGCCTCCAAGATGTTGATGTGAAACGTCTTGAACAGGGGAGACCATGTTCCTTGAACTTGTCGTTGGTGGGAGTGACCCCCCCATCCCTCCAGGGAGGCGTCCGTGTGGATGTTGATCGACGGAGGCGGTGGTTGAAGAGGGATGGATCTTTTCAAGGTCCTTGTTTCTGACCATAGCTTGAGAAGTGAGCGAAGCCTGTTCGGTAGGGGTCTTTTGAGATCTCTTCGAGCGATGGATGCGTTTCGTCTCCAGACTCCTGAGGTATCCTTTAGCTGTGCTCGTAGCACTGGGTTTGTCACTGAGGCGAACTGTAGGCAGCCGAGTACTCGCTCCTACTGTCGTCTTGAGATCTGTTTGGATTTGAGAAGTCTTTTGATAGACCCGGCTATTTCCTTCCTTTTCTTCAGAGGGATGGAAATGCGGTGTGACTGAAGATTCCAATGGATTCCCAACCATTGAAACTTCTGAGCTGGAGACAGGCGAGACTTCTTGGTGTTTATCTTGAAACCCAGATGTTCCAGGAATTAGGTCACCTTTCTGCAGGCTCGCGAACATTCTTCTGACGATGTCGACCAGACCAGCCAATCGTCGAGGTAAGCCATCACTTGGACGCCCTGGAGGCGTAGCTGGTGGACGATTGTGTCTGCCAGTTTCGTGAAGATTCTTGGAGCCACGTTGAGCCCGAAGGGCATGGCCCTGAAGGCGTAGTTTCTTTTTTGGAGCCTGATTCTTAGGTAGGCAGAATTTTGGTGGTTCATTGGGATGTGCCAATAGGCATCCGTCAGGTCTATTGAGACCGTGTAGGCCTTGTGAGGCAGTAGGGCTCTTATATGTTGAAGAGTCAGCATCTTGAATTTGTTGTTCACAATGAACTTGTTGAGGGGGGACAAGTCGAGAATGACTCTGAGCTTGTCTGAGTCCTTCTTGGGAACACAAAACAGTCTTCCCTGGAACCTGGTGGACTTTACCCTCTTGATCACCTTCTTGTTCAAGAGTTCTAGGACATATTCTTCTTGGATGGGGGTTGATGGCTGGAAGAATTGGTGGAAAGTTGGAGGTGATTGTGTCCAGTTCCAACCTAGTGCTTTCTTGATGATGCTGTGCGCCCAAGGATCGAAGGTCCAGCGATCCTGAAAGTGGCGGAGTCTTCCTCCCACCGGAAGCACTTCACTGCTTCTGGTTTCCCAAGGGCTTGCCACCTCGGCCACTTGCTCCCCTTCCTCCTCTGCCTCTGGAAGGACGACGAGAGGAGTCTCTGCCAGAGCCTCTACCTCTAGGACGAAAGGTAGTAGACTATCTTTCGTAGGCAGGAGTGAAGACCGGTGATTGGGACACCACTGGCTGAGGGACCAGCTGAAAGGTCTGTTGTGGCTGTGCCATTATTTGGCGAATAGCGGGAGCCGCAAACTGGCATTTTGGTTGACGCTGCTGGGGTCTTGGCTTAGCAGATTTCCTCTTAGGCTGTGGGCCTTCATCCTGAGAGGACTTTCTCTTACGGGACACGCCCCACTTACTGAGAAGGTTCCAATTCTCAGTGGCGGCCTTGTCCACGATCTCCTTCACCAAAGCAGTTGGGAAGAGATGCTTGCCCCAGATGTTGGAGGAGATTAGTTTCCGGGGTTCGTGTTTCACCGCTGCGTTGGCGAACACGAACTCTCTACAGGCTCTCCGGGCCTTGATGAAGATGTACAAGTCCTTCATTACGGTCACAAGGTGGGTCTTCGCGAGAACCATGTAGAAATCCGGGACCCTGATGTCCCCGGCCATTACTTCAAGTTGAACTTGAAGGGATATGGAGGCAGCTAGCCTCTCCTTGGTGTCCTGTTCCCGACGGATTAGGTGGTCGTTCAGCTTGGGGAGATCTTCATTGAACTGACGGCCAGCGACGTCAGGTTCCAGTTTCCCAACCGTAAAAGTAAGCTGGATATCCTTCCAGCTTTTGTAGTCGGGAAGAAGGGCGAGGGAGAGAGGCCTACACTCCTCCAGTGTAGGGCAGGGTTTTCCTTCCTCCACCGCTTTCATGACAGCATTGAAGGCCTTTTCCACAAAGGGAAAGGTCATGGTAGGAGGAGCAAGAAAAGATGGATGCTTCTTGCTCAATGCCGGCATCTTCGAATTAGTGAAGCCTCGGCTCTTGAGGCAATCGGCCAGCATAGCCTGGGCTTTAGAGTGCTTGAACACGATCACTTCTTTGGGTTCAGTCTCCTCCTTGGAGTCCGGCTCGGACCTGAGTCGGACTTAACAGTCCGGATACGCCTCGAAGCTGGGGAAGAACTCTACTTCTTCGAGGGCGACGTCACCCAACTTGTCGTTGATGAAGATTCTGCCAGTTGTAACTGGCATATGCTCGGCGTACCTCCAAGGATTTGACACCGAGCAGGGAGGAAGTTCCTTGACCGAAATCTTTTTCGGTTGCTTCCAGCCCATGAAGTGACGTTTGAGGTCGTCTTGGCCCTTAAGGAACCTCTCATCCATGAGCGCCACCAGAACCTGGATGGTATCTTCGGTGGTTGGCAGCGCCGGAAGCAAAGCGGTTGAAGTGGAGGGCACTGGTTCCTCGACCACAGCAGGAGCCACAGGAGGTGCTTGGGCAACCTCACTCTCCGAATCAGGGAACTCCACCTGATCCTCTTCTTCCTCCAGATCCTCACCCATGAGGGTCCTTTCGGTGTTGTTGGACACGTCCGACATCTTCTCAACTTCATCAATATGACATTTTCGGAGAGCAGCCGAAACCTCAGGTTCAACCACGAGTTGAACACAGGGGATCTCATCTCTGAGGATCACTGAATCAGCCGAAGCTTTAGGGAAGAGAAGGGCCCTCATCTTCTCATTGGAGAGATAAGGCCCGGTGGCGTTCCTTTGGAAACCGCGCACCCACTTGCGCAGTTTCTCTTGAGCATTGTCCCTGGCCTCCGCAGACGGAGGGTTGTCGAATGCCTCATCAAGAAGGCTTTTGCAGATTGCACAGGTCTGCGGATCCCAATACTCGAGATTCCCCTTCTTCACAGCACAGGTGGCGTGGGTCCGGCACGCCAGATGCCCATAGAAGTCAGGGCGACGGACTCCGCAGAAGGAGCTCTCACACTTCACATACTCTTCCTGTAAAAGAAAGAGACAATGAGTACTTGGAAGTCATTATAATATGACTTACAGTAATCTTAAAGTAAGGTGTAAGTTACAACTTATAAAATATAAGATTCATTTCTTTATGAATTCAGGATAGGTGAGCTAGAAAGGAAGTAGGAAGACACATACTTGTGAATCCTGCCCAGCCAATTGCCATGACTTTGCCCTATAATTAATTCCTTAGGACCTGTAGGGTTCTAGAGGAGGGAGAAAGCATTCGTTTGGATGAGCCAAGCTTAGATTTCCTCTGAGGAATTAATTACAGAGAGGTGTAGACCATAATTCATTCAGATCATATAGAGAGAAGGGGGAAAATAGGATAAACCCCCGTTTTGTAGGATTAGTCCCGGCAAGAGACTGCACTAGGAAGCACAGAATATGCTGGAAATGTTTTACTGTACAACCGTATACAATAGTCATTGTTCTATGGTATGAAATACCAGAGGAGAACTGGCTAGTCTACACAGCTGCATGATAGTGACTGCCGGCATGGGGCCGGCATCCGGGAGGGGTGATTGTCCACTGCAAGCCGAGGCTAGAAGCACCAGCAGACTGACGGCAGGCCGGAGGCCCGTCTAGCGAGGTGAACCCATCAATGGTCACATATCAAGTGGCAGAGAGACAGGAAGACACTTGGGAATGGTGGATCGCCGGCAGGACGGCAGATCGCCGGAAAGACAGCGGATCGCCGGCAGGACGGTGGCCCCCGGCAGCCGGCAGGCAGCCGGCAATGGTAGACCATCGCTGACATCATCCAATGAAGCAGGAAGGTTACCCAAGATGCTGGCGGCTAGCGCCGGCAAGTGGAGGCCGGATCTCCGGCAGGACGGTGGCCCCCGGCAGCCGGCAATGGTAGACCATCGCTGATATCCTCCAATGAAGCAGGAAGGTTACCCAAGATGCCGGCGGCTAGCGCCGGCAAGCGGAGGCGACAGTGGACCGGCACCGAGATAGAAAGAGAGAAAGGTAAGGAGGAAAGGTAAGGAAGGGTAATACCCAGTACCCAAACTAACCCTCCTCCGGAAGGAGCGTTCACATGAAAGGGGGGATACGCCTATCATCCGGCGGCAGAGAGCCGGCAGACGGCTATGTTGCCTGTGGTAGCCCAAGGGAGGGCCAGAGAACACTCAAGGAGGGAGGTCTTCCGCCGGCAGGCCGACCGCCAGCACTATCCCATAGTTCAACTATGTTAGGTAAGTGTAACAGAACGGACCACCTAGCAGAAGAGCACAGCCAATCCCACAACTCGCCGCAAGCGAGGAGTTGAAGGACAGCGGACAGGGGTGTGATGGCAAGCCAACACAAAGGGACAGAGTAGGGAGGGGGGAGAGGGTCCTGAGAGAGAGCGGAAGGGGTGGGTTACACACCCTTACACTCCCAAGAGAAGGGGAACTGTTTGGGTGCTAGCCTACCTAAGAAGAAGAGAATGCTCTCCAACCTAGGGAAGGTTAGCTCAGATTAGGTACAGCACTAGTGTACTGTCCTAAACTATAATAAAACAGAATCCCCCAAAGCCTAACCTAGACCAAGAGAACCATTCTCCTAGACTAGGGAGGGCAGGAGTAGGACAAATCGCTAGGCTGCAGGGAGGAAGGGACGTGTCCCAACCAAGTGCAGTCTAGGGGGATAGGCAGAGCCCTTCCACCTTCAACCTCAGTCGATACCATAGGGAGAAGACGTTCTCCTAAGGTGGGCTGGGGTGAACGACGGTTACTCTGTGGTTCTGTCCAAGCTCGGGCCATGAACAATGGCGAGGAGAAGGAAAGAACAACCTTAGCGTAACCTACCCGAAAGTCATTCGAGGTAAGAGGGCTAGGATATAGCATAGCTACTCAGAGGGACGAGGTTACCCTTGTAAGGTAACAGGGGAGATAAGGAAGCATACAAGGGCCCCAACGTTAGGTTAGGGGAGTGTGTCAATGGACGGACCATGCACGACCCCTTGTATGGTCCCTAAAAGGTGAAAATACATGTGCAACACTGAATCTTGTACGTATAAATGCCTATATCTTCATTTCAGAAATTTTTAAAAACACTAGGAACACTTATTATATCATGCAGGAAGTATAAATGAACACTTAGGCATCGAGCCTAGGGATAGGCTAGTAGGCTAGCATAGGGTTCAGCTAACTAAGTTCGCGAAGAATACTATCAGCATAATATAACTAATTCCTAGCAATGAAGACTAAATAACTAATGATATTTAATTAGTTATGAGACCGGGAAAGCTGTTCTGGCTAACTAGATAAGGCATGCGTTGCGAACAGTGGCGTTGTAACACGACGCCTCCGGTCAGGGCAAAGCTCCGTCACAAAACACAAGATTTAAGGATAAAAAATCGTTACTTTATGACCAGAGCTTATTTATACAATACAAGAACATGGTACTCAACTTTCCAGAAGAAGGCGAGACCGAAGGTTGCGACATGGCGATAAAAATCGATCACTGGGAAAAAACCAAACAACGTAGATCGCTACAAGATTTGGAATGAAGAGGACGGACGTGACATCAGTCAATATGGCGGACAGCTATGGCTGCCGTTTGTTTACGTCGCGAGGTACCGTAACAGTAACGTAGGAGGATAACTTTGCAACGGCTCCTCAGTTATCTCGCCACCTTTCCCCTTCGAAGCATAAACGCTATGTGGGGTGCAGATAGCCATGTGGCGTGTCAAAGCATACGATATACGACATCCTAAAGGGAAACCTTTAGGGTACTCGCGCCAGAAGTTAGAATTCTGTGAAACCTTTGGTTTAATTCTCTGGGAATATCCACTGTAGACATATATACCCTCAGGAAGCTACTAAAGGAACCTTCCATCAGGAGGTCATGCCTTGAGCCCGAATATATATATATATATATATATATATATATATATATATATATATATATAATATAAATATATATATACATATATATATATATATATATATATATATATATATATATATATATAATGTATATCTATCTATCTATCTATCTATATATATATGTACATATATATATATATATATATATATATATATATATATATATATATATATATATATATATATATATATATATATCTATATATATATAATATTTATTTATTTATATATACACACCACACATGATTAGAATTGTATGTGTACATAAGTATATATATATATATATATATATATATATATATATATATATAGGCCTATATATATATATATATATATATATATATATATATATATATATATATATATATATATATATATATATATATATATATATATATATATATATAAATAAGGATGAAGAGGACAGCAAGAAGACTTCGGATCATCTTACATATTTATTCTACACCAACGTTTCGGGAATCCATTCCCATCATCAGGGCTACATAAAACATGAAATTATGTTTACATTAGAAATTAATTATACATTTTTGCTCAAAATTGCTTTGGTATAAAAAATATTAAAAAACGGTTAAAAGAATCAAAATACAGAAACCTAGACGGTATATAAAAACATGTGGCTAACAGAGGTCCTTTACAATTATGATGATAAAAACACTTGTGATCAAAATGGAATAAAAAATATAGGCTACATATATGTAAATGAATGGTCGAACTTACTGTCAAGAGATGTGGCTGAAAACTATAGGAATATTTGAGAAAATTCTTGAAGAAAATGCTTTAACTACGAACAAAAAATAGATCAACAAGGGATGGGTAATGGCATTTAGGCAATTTTCACTGAATATTAATGTCTGTGTAATGTTAAAAACACCAAGATACAAAATTCTTTATAACAAACAGGTTTTCACTGAATAATTGATGATAGGTCTTTGAAATGTTAATACACCAGGGACAAAGCTCATTACTAACTATTGTCGTTTGTCTTGAAACTAAGATATGGAGTGGGTTAAGTTGCAGGTGCTTGTATTGTGAATATATTTGAAAAGCAAAATATTAATGTAACATAGAAAAAACAATAATACTGTATTGAGGAAAGGATTCAAATCATTCCCTAGTATCACCAGTTTTTAAGCCATTAGTATTTTTCCTAACTAATGTTATTTTATAGTTACTTTAAACTCTACTTTTTGGTTTTCAGTCGAGATTTTCCTGTATAAACAATTTGATAGATAATTTTACACACAAAGATTGTACATGGGAAATTCTCTAGGCAATTAGATGTTTTTTTTTTTTTATGTTCGTGTATTATTTTATCAATGTATATGTGTAACTTTTAAAGGTTACTATTTTTCATGGGCAAATTTTTAATTATTGGTAAAAGTGAATGTACAGAATATATGCTGTAAAATTTCCCATCTTTTCATGTACAATGACAAACACAGTCAACAATAAAAAAAAAGTTGAATCAATATTCCTATAAAAAATTTTCATTTAGAGAAATTGGAATTTTAAAGTTTTTTTTTTTGGGGGGGGGGTTGCCAGAAATTAATTGAATAGACTTTAGTATATATAATTAAGAGATCATAAGGACGACATAATCATCATATGTCGGGGTTATTGTATTCAATTGTCGGTGGCAAGCAATTTTCTTCAAATAAAAAAATCCTTCCACACACACATATAGACTACATGTTCCACATGTGAACACATGAGCAAGACCGGCTTACATGATATATTCTCATCTGTATATTTTTTGGGCAAATCTTAAGATTTTGGCCTATTTCGTTATTATTTCTGACACTATGTATCTTTCATCATAAACATAATATAAAATTCGTACATATATAAACCAGCAGACAAAGAAATAATACACCTTAGTGAGTTGTATAAAAAATCACACATTTTGAAGTAATTTGTATTTTTCCTAACTATACAATCCTAATACCTTTAATAGGAGTATGATGTCGGCGAGGCTGAAACGGCCATTAGACTTTTAACAAAGTAAATAAAGTTTGTTACCAGGTGGCGGGGAGGCAATCTTAACTTTGATCTTTGGCCTAGTAGATTGCTGGGTGGTTGAGGAGGGTCGTGTAACTTAAATGTCTGAGATGTATATAAATTAGTTAGGAAAATTAAAAATGAATTTAGAGTTTGTGATTTGTTCCGACACGTATTACAAATAATTGACCTTTAAAATGGAGACTTATCCTTGGGAGGGAGGATATTCCTCTAACCAAAACTGACTTGGTTAACTGACCCAGCAAAAGTCAATTAACTTTGGTCCTAAGGAGAAGTGAAAGTCATGACTCCCATCAACCTCCTAACTTCCTGCGCTTAGGGAAGCAACAAGAGTCATGGTAGGTCATTACCACAAACATAAGTCGATGAAGAATCGATAACCTACCACATATGCTGTCCATTGTATAGACATTATAAGATTAATGAATGCGTATACAACAGGTTTATCGCTCACCTTGCTTGGATGATGGGGGAAATCCTTCAAATACAATTCATAATTATAAAGAAAAGATACTCTGTTGCATAGCTTACCTACGTGTAGCGTCTTGTTCAGCTACAAAATGGTACGACTGCTGTACCCCAAGAGAGGGAAGGAAAAAGAAAGAATTGCGAGTCATTCTTACCTCTCACTGTAGACTTTGGTCTTAACTGTTATCTAAGTCGAGAAGCTATTTGTCCCGGGAGGGAGCTTGGTTTGCTCACCACCTATTTAGCGACTGTAACCGGTCCCAAGGAAAGGTATCATAGGAGCCAAGGGTATTTTCCTGGATGTAGTGGGCACTGAAGGTTGTCTGGCATTTTCAGACGCCAGTCTCCATGGCCTGCGCAATTGACAGAGTCCTCCTGAAGGTTAAGGAAGAGAAGATACTCCAGACTTTGTGAACCCTCCATGTGCATCATCTGGAGCGAGTCTGATGGTTTCCCAAAGCCAGAAGGAAATAGTATTCCTGAAGATTGGCATCCCAACATTCCAGAGCTTAGGAAAAGTTTCTATTGCTCAGGTTTGAAGCATTGATTTCTTTTGAGGTAGCGTCATAATGCTCTCATAGGACAAAGGAGTAGGTAGTCTTGATCACTAGTTACTTCTTTAAGGGGGGAGATGGAGAAGGTCTTGAACCTGGGATCCTGAATGGATGGATTTTGTGTTTTTGCCACTCAGTGGAACGAACAAAAAGGAGACCTTCATATAATCAGCATGATCAACGGCATACAAAATGCCATGCAACTAACCGACTCTTTTGGCCAAGGTCAGGGCAAGCAGAAACACAGTCTTCAGTATCTGATCACAATCTAACGCTGCCTTCAGAGGATTATAAGAAGCTCTTTTGAGAGCTCTTAAGACCTTTGTAATGTCCCATTCAAAAGGTCCAAGTTCCTTCAGAGGGCAAGACTGTTTCAAGCTCCTTGTGAGAATGGGCAGTTCCCATGATATGGAAATGTTCAAGCCCTTCAGTTTGGGGGCCTGGATCAGGCCTGAGTGATAGTCATTTAACACGGCAACTGAGAGATATTTCTGCCAGTGAAGAAAGACAATAAAATCAGCAATTATTTGCAGAGAGGCTCTGATTGGAGGAAAATCCTGCCTATGACACCAATCACAGTAGATGGCCACTTTCCCTGTTAGACTATTGTCGTAGATATGTGAATGTATCCAGATATCTTCTTTGCAGTGCCTTGTGAAAAGCCTTTCACTCAGAAGAGATACTGGATAGCTGCTATGCAATAAGCGACAGGGACACCACAGAGTTGTGGAATCTCTGCAGGTGGGGTTGACAAAGGAGGATGTGCCACTGGTTTAATTCTCTCGGTGTCTTGACAAGAAATATCAGTAGATTGGTGAACCATTCATCTTGTGGCCCCTTGATGACCAGAGTCTCCAACACTGTTGATGACCCAGTGGATTAGGCAGAAGGGCAGAAAAGAGAAAACATCCAGGCTGCTCCAGGATGTTGAAATACATACTCTATCTCAGCTGTCTGGTCTGGGGTTGCAGAACAAAAGCCAGAAAGCTTCTAGTTCCGGTGTTTTGTGAACAAGACAGTCCTTGGAGAGCCCAAGAAGTCAGAAAGCTTTTTTCTATGACTGCTAGAAGGAACCATTCTACCCCAATACCTGTCCCCAGTAGCTGGGTGTGTCTGCTAATACTTTCCTTTTGCCAAGAATGCATCTTGCTATGAGCTCCATGGCATGGTCAAATGCCCCAGTGTAAGGCTTTGTCGCCAACTCACACAGGTCCTGTGAAACAGTCCGTTCCTACTTGCTGACATAGGCCCCTACAGTAGTGTTATCATTCATCAATGCTACTGAGCACCCTATCAAATTCTGTTGGAAAGCTTGCAGAGGTATAAGTATGGCATGCATTTCTAGCAGGTTGATGTACAGACACTTTTCATCTTTGAACAACTGTCCTGAGGAGGTATTTCTCATCAGGTGTGTCCCATCCTTCCATGGATGGATCTGAAAAAAGCAGCAATTCCAAGGATAGGGAGTCAAGATAGACTCCCGCGGAGAGGTCTTCAGCATTCGAAAAACCACTTTAGATCCTCTCTTACTGCTGCATACACTAAAACCATGAGGTGTGAAGAATCGGTGATGGCCGACCAGTGATGCTTCAGACACCACTGTAGCGATCTCTGGTGGAGGCACCCATGTGAATGAGTTTCTCCAATGATGAAAGATGTCCCAGAAGATGTTGCCACTAATGAGCAGATAAATGTTGAACTGAAAGAAAAGGTCACACAACCTCACTGAGTCTGTTGATACGATCAGATCATGTCCATCAACTTTCCCAGGTACTTCTTCCAAATGATGACTATATCCAGATCATTATAAGCGATAAGAGTCTATCTCAATCCTGGAGACTGTCTTCTTAAAGAGGCCAGGATCAACCAAACATCGAGATACCTTAGAAGATGAACCCCATTCAAATTGGACCAAGAAGAGACTAATGTGAACACCCTGGTGAACACATGGATAGTCAGAAGCACAGGACTTTGCACTAATACACCACTCTTTCGAGGATGAAGCAGATATAATTATTGCTCAATCTATGGATAGGTTACTGACAATACTCATACTCCAGATCAACAGAAAGTAAGAAGTACTCTTTGCTGATGGCGGCATGGACAAATTCGTTCCGAGATAGTGGTAAAAAACTGGTCTCTAGCATTTTCCATCCAGAACAGTCGACTGTAGAGGCCAGAAGACCCATCTTGGATGACTTCTAGTGTGATGGATCCCTTTATCATCCCCACCATCACCTTTCTATCAATTCAGCAATTGCAGTACCGAAGCCTTTTGGGAAGGTTTTAAGGGAGGAGATGGATGATGGCGTCTGTCAATATCCTCACCCATAGCCTATGCTCATGCTTGGTCTTGTAAGAGACATAGCAGAGGTAGCAGAAGCGTGAGTACCCATACCTAGTATAATAACCCTTTGCAGTCAAGTTTTTGTATAATAGTATTCTTCCCACAAAACTATACAAAGGGATCTGTTGATGTCTCGTTACACTTGATCTGAGCAGTTGTCCCATACTTCAGTGACTTCTTCCCTCTGTTCGAGTACGACTATCCCCCAATAGGAAGGCACTCAATTATCCTCACTCTTATGAAGAGAGAGAGAGAGAGAGAGAGAGAGAGAGAGAGAGAGAGAGAGAGAGAGAGAGAGAGAGAGAGACACCCAGAAAAGAGGTAAAAGAAGGGCATCCTTTATGATTACTGGTAGTGCCTGTATGTGCTCGTCCTCATAAGCACCGAGCATGGGTATTGGGAGCTAGTGAGTGTGCTCCTTCTCGTGAGAACTAAGTAACAGGAACTAGTGTATGCGCCTGCTCACGTGAGAACTGTGTATCAGGAGCTAGTGGGGATGCTTGCTCTTGTACCGAACGTGTTTCATACATGCTTGACCACTGCAACGATTATACTTTTCATCTTATCACTCGCTTTTCTCTGCACTGTCAATAAAAATCAACCTTTTTAAACTTAATAGGTAATGTTTAATTTTGTCTAAATTTCTGTTACGTTCTTGCTCATAAGTCCTCGTATTTAAGCTAAATGTCTCTTTAATAAAGTTTAGTTGCCTTCACCTCGCCTCTCACTTATCACTTAACTGGCGCCTCGTACATTGGTGACCACTGAAGTGTCTTGCTCCCTCTCACATTCCCTCTTACTGCTGTTCCTTATAATTTCATGATGCCGCCCTCCAACACTGACTTTACTATCAACATCACATCCCTGAAACTATAGGCCTTTGCCAGTACAGGGGCATTCGCCTGGTTTCTGCACGCCGAGGTACAGTTTCGCATTAAGGACGTGACTCGCTTAAGCACCAAAGCAGACTATGTTCTCACAGCGATCCCCAAGGACAATTTCCCAGAAATATCTGATTGGCTTTGTGACCAATGGGATACTCCAATAGCTTATGATGCCATCAAAATATACCTCCTTGAACAGTATTCACCATTGCCAGCCACCCATACAACCAAACTTTTTCAGCCCTTTCAAGAACTGTTGGGGGAACAAAAGGCTTCACTCCCCCTCAGGGAAATGACCAGTATCACTCACCTGCAATCTGTGGCAGATGACTCTCCTCATGAAGTGAATCTATTTCGGGCCCTTTGGATATGGCGCCTACCCAAACCTGTAAGCTCTGCAATCCTCGATGTCGATATTTTGCCCCTTGAAGGACCTAATGACCGAAGTCGATGCCTTTATGAAGAGCCACTTCACCATCTCCAAGACCTCCATCAATGCCTCCAATCCTGACAGAGAGGACAACTACTCATCCTCGACCGAATCTGATGTGAATGCGGTACGACACAGACGCCCACCCCATGACATGTCAAAGTGGCGACAAAGCCACCCACCACACACATATACCACCCCTCACTCACGCCCCAACCAATGGCTCTCCAGTCGCTACTGATGCCCATCGGCCACATTTATGCTACTAGCACTCCAGATTCTGGTCTGCTGCAAAGAAATGTATGAATGGTTACCAGTAGCCAAAAATCGTGTTAAGTAGCGGTGGCCTCCCCTGTCACTAATCTTTTCTTTTTACATGATGCAGTTACAGGCGTTTGATTTTTGGTAGACACGGGTGCTTGTCGTACACTTCTGCCAAGGCCACTCTCCAGGAAATGACGTAGTCTAAGTCTGCCAATGTCTGTCTGGTAGCTGCTAATGGATACCCACCCACAGTTATGAAACCCTCACATTATCATTTGGAAGCACCATATATAATTGTAAGTTTTTTGTTGCTGACGTTACATTGCCAATCCTTGGTGCAGATTTTCTCTCACATTTCCAGTCCCAGGTTGATGTCGCTCACTGTTGGTTAGTCAACTCAGATTCGTACTCCTTGATACTCTCCATCCCGCCCCCTCCAACCTGGCTCTCTACATCAGTGCACCCACGGAAACACACGCCCACTTTCTTATGTTGTACCTAGAAGCTTTCCATCCAAAACTTCGCCAATCGCTAACGGTTCCCACCAAACATGGTATTTATCACCATATCAAGGCAATTGGGGCCACAGTGTTTGCCAGATTCAGGCGTCTGGCACTGGATTGTTTGGCAGCCGCTAAACAAAAGTTAGTCGAAATGAAAGAAATGGGCCTTTGCCAAAAGGCCTCAAGCCCATGGTCATCACCCTTACACATCATCCTGAAGAAAGATGCCTCTCTGTGTCCATGTAGGGATTACAGGGGCCTTAATGTGCAGACTGAACCAGATAACTAACCACTCCCATACATCACCAACAGGACCTCCTATGTGCACAAAGCAAAGGTTTTCTCCCTGCTCGACCTCCTGAAGGGGTATTATCAGGTACCTATGACCCCAGAAGACATCCCCAAGACTGCCATCACCACAATCTTTGGTACATACACCTTCAACTACTCATATTTGGGCCTTCGTAATGCTAGGGCCACGTTTCAAGGCCTCATGGATGGCATCTTTGGGGACCTTTCCTTCTGTATATGTTACCTGGACGACATACTTATGTTCTCTTCCTACAAAGAAGAACACCTCCGTTACCTACGCATCGTGCTTAACTGCTTACAGTAGAGCAGGCTTGTAATCCGGTACGACAAGTATTTCTTTGGTGCCTTCTCCATGCCCGCGACCATCAAAGCACTGCAAAACTTCTTAGGCATTATCAACTATTATCATTGTTTCCTGACAGCCATTGCCGCCACTCTTGGCCCCGTCTACACCTCCCTCAAGGACAAGCCAAAAGACCTGAAGTGGGGTCCCCTTCAAGAAGCGGCCTTATGCAATGCAAAGAGGGCCCCATCAACCGCTGCTGCTCTCACTTTCCTTTTTCTACATGCACCTCTCCTTCTTTCCACCAATGCTAGTGACGTCGCTATTGGTGCAGTAGTTGAACAGGTGGCCAAGGGTTAGCCCTGCCCATTGGCCTTCTTCAATAGAAAACTGTCCAAGTTGGAAACCAGGTAGTCTGCCTTCGACCACTAATTGGTGGCAGTTCACTTGGCTGTCCGCCACTTTAGCCACTTATTGGAAGGTACACATTTTGTTATTCACACGGACCACATGCCCCTGATGCACGCCTTCAATTAACAGCCCGACTTTTTGGTCTGTCCATCAACGCCAACATCTCTCTGCAATGGCTGAATACAATTGCACCCTTCAACACGTCCCTAGAAAAGTAAATACTGTTGCAGATAACTGGTCAATAAACACATTGGCCGCCATTCACCCGGTATTGGATTACAATGCCTTAGCAGAAGCCTAACGAAAAGATCCAGAGTACCAAGCATGTGGGAGATCCTGCACATCCTCCATTGAGAAGACATCCCCCTTGATGACTCCAACACCACCCTCCTCTGTGATGTCAGTACTGATAGACATACACTGTAGATACCTGCTCCCATGTGCAGACAGGTTTTTTATTTAATTCATGGCCTTTCACATCCCTCACTCTGATCTACTACACAGCTACTGAAGACGAAATACATTTGGCACGGAATTACTAAGGATGCTAGGGATTGGGTCCTCGCCTGTACTTCATGCCAAACTTCAAAAGTACATTGACATACAGATTTAGCAGTGGTCATCTTTCCTCAACCTCACCATCATTTTGCCAATACTCATGTCAACTTAGTAGAGCCCATAACCACATAACATGTTTACCATCATCAACCCCTCCACTTGTTGGCCTTAAGTCATTCCCCTGGAAACTGCAACATCTGCCTCATGTACATCTGCCTTACTCTCAGGATGGATCGCGAAATTTGGTATCCCTGAGCATATTACTTTAGACAGGGGTACCACTTTCACCTCTCAATTGTGGACATCAATAGTGAATCTCCTGGGAATCACCCTACATCAGTCATCACCTACAACTCTGCTATAGTAGGTTGGCCAAGGCACCAGTCACCCATTGGATCCTCCTCTTAGTTTACAGCTCGTTTTTATTTTACATAAAATAGTCTGGTCTATTCTTTACATATTCTCCTCTGTCTTCATACACCTGACAACACTGAGATTACGAAACAATTCTTCCTCGCTCAAGGGGTTAACTACTGCAATGTAATTTTTCAGTGGCTACTTTCATCTTGGTAAGGGTAGAAGACACTATTCAGCTATGGTGAGCAGCTCTTCTAGGAGAAGGACACTCCAAAATGAAACCATTGTTCTCCGGTCTTGGGTAGTGCCATAGCTTCTGTACCATGGTCTTTCACTGTCCTGGGGTAGAGTTCTTTTGCTTGAGGGTACACGTGGACACCATATTCTATCTTATCTATCTTCCTTTTTTTTAAAAAGTTTTTACAGTTTATATATAGATATTCATTTTAATGTTGTTACTGTTCTTAAAATATTTTATCTTAATTTTTAATTAAGTTTCTTGTAGTTTCCTTAATTCCTTTCCTCACTGAGCTATTTTCCAGTTGGAGCCCCCAGGCTTATAGCATTCTGTTTTTCCAGCTAAGGTTGTATCTTAGCAAGTAATAATAATAATAACAATAATAATAATAATAATAATAATAATAATAATAATGATGGAACGGTTGAACGTTTGCATCGCACCCTCAAAGCAGAATTGATGTCCCTCCCGAGAACTCCTATTGGTTTACCCAACGTCTCTTGGTCTTCCTAAGACTAAGGACCACTCCTAAAGACGCCCTAGATATCCCGTCATCAGAAAATGGTGTATGGTGACCCATTGGTCGTCACTACCAAATTTTTACCATCTGCAACCTCCTCCAACAATATCCAGTGCCTAAGTCACATTATGGGAAAATTTACTCCATGCCACCCTACTTACAAGCCTCCAGCTAAGCAACATTGCTATTGCCGCTTATAAGGCCTTTTCATTGTGGTTTGTCATACGCCGAAGGTTTTACTCATCAACATCCCCATTAATCCCCAAAAACTTGCATATCTCCTGCTAGATGACCTACCTATATTATGCCTCCCAAGAATAGGGCACCCTATTTCACATGTATATCTTTTTAGGGAGGAAGTCATGTACCGCAAGTGTTTCATACATGGTCTCATACACTGCAACTGTTTTGTTTTTTATCTTATTAATCACTCATCCCTCCACTATTAATAAACCATCCTGTATAAACCTTGTGGGTCATATTTAATTTTGTTTGAATTTTTGTGATATTATTGCTTGTAAGTCCCGGTATTTAAACTCAATGTCTATTCAATAAAGTTTAGATGCATTCACCTCACCTCTCAGTTATAACCAAACTGGTGCCTTGCATACTCTCATGACAATATAGCACAGGTAACGGCAGCAAGTAGAAGGTGTGTTAGTTTTGATTGGTCTAATTGAAGAGGGTTCTTTCCCGTACATAATCTCTTACATTAATAGGTAATAGGTTGACCAGGGCACTAGCTGCCCGTTGAGATACTACTGCTCAAGAGCTATTGGGCACTTTATTGGCCAGACAGTATTACATTGGATCCCTCTCTCTGGTTACAGCTCCTTTTGTCCTTGCCTACACATTTTTAAGGGGGAAGCCATGTACTGCAAGGGCTTTGTACACAATCACGTACACTAAAAAGGTCATTCTTCCCTGCACTGTTAATAAACAAACCTGTATAAACCTGTAGCTCATGTTTAATTTTGTTTGAATTTCTGTGACGTTTTTGCTCACAAGTCCTGGTATTGAAGCTCAATGTCTATTTAATGAAGTTTAGTTGTATTCACCTCACCTCTCAGTTATCACCAAACTGGTGCCTTGCACACTCTCATGACAATGGAGCATAGGTAATGGGCGCAAGTAGCGGGTTAGTTTTGATTGGTGTAATTGAAGAAAGTTCTTTCCGGTACATATCCTCTTACTTTAATAGGTATTAGGTTAACCAGGACACCAGCTACCCGTTGAGATACTACTGTTCCAGAGTTATTGGGCACTTTGACTGGCCGGGAAGTATTACATTGGATCTTTCTCTCTGGTTACAGCTCCTTTTGTCTTTGCCTACACATTTTTAGGGGGGGGGGGGCATGTACCGCAAGTGTTTCATACACACTCTCGTACATACACTGTAACAGTTTTGCTTTACATTTTATTAGTCGCTCTTCCCTGCACTGTTAATAAACACTCTTGTATAAACCTGATAGCTCATGTTTAATTTTGTTTGATTTTTTGTGATGTTCCTGCTCTCAAATCCTGGCATTTAAGCTCGTTGTCTATCTTATAAAGTTTAGTTGCATTCACCTAGCCTCTCAGTTATCACCAAACTGGTGCCTCACACATTCTCATGACAACGGAGCACAGGTAATGGCAGCAAGTATCAGGTGTGTTAGTTTCGATTGGTCTAATTAAAGAGGTTTGTTTCCGGTACATACCCTCTTACTTTAATAGGTAGTAGATTCACCTGGGCACCATCCACCTGTTGAGATACTACCACTAGAGAGTTATTGGGCCCTTTGACTGGCCAGACAGTATTACATTGGATCCCTCTCTCTGGTTACAGCTCATTTTGTCATTGACTATACATACACCTAATAGTTTGGCCTACTCTTCCACATTCTCCTCTGTCCTCATACACCTGACAACACTAAGATTACCAAACAATTCTCCTTCGCCATGTAATTGTTCTGTGGCTACGTTCCTCTTGGTAAGGGTAGAAGAGACTCTTTAGCTATGGTAAGCAGCTCTTCTAGGAGAAGGCCACTCCAAAATCAAACCAATGTTATCTATTCTTGGGTAGTGCCATAGCCTCTGCACCATGGCCTTCCACTGTCTTAGATTAAAGTTCTCTTGGTCGAGAGCGGGAATATTTCCGAAGAGTATTTAAGAGAAACATGTTATGAAGTGCAAATCTAAATTATAATAGCAAAAACCAGAATTTATTATCAGTATTTCATTAGAAATGCAAAAGTAAAATCTCAAAAAATATATAGGTTAATAGTAAAGCTAATAAAAGTAAATACAAGCCTAATAAACATGCTACTGATTTGTGAATGAAACTTTGGTACATATGTTGTTATTTAGATGCTGCTCAAACTTATTATCAGCAAGTTTTCGTTTAATTCTTCCTACAGTAAACGTAGGCCTAAGTCTGGTATGAATAAAATAGTACATATGGAAATCTATTGTTTACATTCAGGAGATTTTTAGAATTTTCAATTTATGTAAGCGGGCATCTTCTTGGCCTAAAGTTAACTGAATATCCTCTTTCAAGTGTTCAAATATAAAATTGCTGTACAAGTGGACTGATGATATTCCATTTTGCTGTGTGCAAGAAAATTTTTACCTAGGATATGATTACCTACCATTGCAGTATTGTGAGGCCACTTTCAATTGTTAACACCAAACAAAGGATTTTGAACAGATGTTGTAGCTTTCTTGTACAAAGGATTATCACTCTGAAAAAAAAAACAGTATATATCATTAATAGCAGCTTTTATTAAAGCAATGTAATTGATAAAAGCTTTTGCTAAAGCAGTGTTAAACGTATGGAGAGGAACTTGTATGCATTACTTTAGCACTGCTCATTTAAAAGATTAACACATTCCTTACCTAGGATGCTTATTAACAAAAGATGGTTATATACCTAGAAAAATTAATGGCAGGCATTTAATTTAAGAGTAACATGGAGGTAAAGATGGGTAAAAATCAGAGACCTTTCTTGAATAATTGCAAAATATTGTATAGTATTACGGTCAGCAACAGAAAATGCAGCCAGTATTGAAATTTCCATAACTGATCTTATTCTATGAAAATAACATGGTGCCTCTAGAAATTGGTCTTGCAGGAGAATGAAGAAAGATTAAACGAGTGAAATTTTAATTTTTTGCTCCTCAGGTTCCATTATTTAACTTCTTTTGCGGATTTATTAGCTATGGCAGCCCTATCCATCTCGGACTTAAACTTCACTGTTAATAGTATTTTCTTTCGAAGTAAACAATCTGATAAAAATCATAATATAATATTCATATCATCACGTCACAACAGTGCTTAAAGGGCCTCTGACGTAAACTTTAAATTGATTTTCACCTTCCATGCAAAACTAGTTTAATGGACTATTATATATAAAGGATTAACAGTGTATATATAAGGACAAGGTATTAAACTGACAATGTCTCTTTGGATCAATTCCTAAGCATATTTCCAGTAAATGTGTAAATGAGGTATTACCTGTCTAGGAGAGCAGTCTGATGAGCTTATCATACTGTGATTTAGTAAAACAGTGCTCGCAAGACACCTGGCTGGAGTTAGCTTTTAATATAGATTTTTCATCATGCTTGTAGAACAGCTTGAATGTACTGTTACATATAAAGGATTGACAGTTTATATAAGGACAAAGCATCAAGGGGACAATGCCTCTTTGAAATAATTAGATAGTTTTCTCAGGCCTTCGGAAGTGGCTAATCCCATCTACTGTATATTTTGTAGCCTACTTGCACGATGGACTGGCTCATCTTGATTCTAGATAAACATTTCATGCTAAGAATAAAGGTCGCCCACACCCCATATTTACTCCTAAGAAACACATCCTGTTGTTTCTTCAATTAGAAAAAAAAGATAAATTGGCATATTGGGAAAGTTTTTTAAAGATTTTTTTTTGTGCTCAATGTCATCATAATTTGTTGGATAAAAACTCCCTCTAATAAATTCTTCATCCCTAGTCTGGATATTGATTTACGGCACCATCGTCCACTTAGTTATCTGTGCCTGTCGCATAAGTTTATATATATATATATATATATATATATATATATATATATATATATATATATATATATATATATATATATATATATATATATATATATATATATATATATCTGACCATACTTCGCATTCAGATTTTCCCAGACTATACAATCCTCTATGTAGTACTAGGTATGAAGTTAATTCTAACAATCTTGCTTCTCTAGCATAACCATCTATACTACAAAGTATTCTAGGAGTTCTATTCCAGCTGTGACCAAATAGTGAATTTACCTTCTAATCTGACGGTTGATCGATGGAACTTTAGAAATTCAAACTTGTTGAATATACCTTTTTTCATTGAGCAGTCTGACATAAGTCTATTATCATAGTTTATGTATGACTGATCTATTTGAATATTCTTATTAATTTGAATATTCTTATTAATTTGAATATACTTTATTTTCTTTAGATAATTTATCATATATATTTGATTTGTTATTTAATTTGTGCACAGACTGCTTTCATTGTTGGAGCCCTTGGGCTTGTAGCATCTTACTTTTCCAACTAGATAATAATAATAATAATAATAATAATAATAATAATAATAATAATAATAATAATAATAATAATAATAATAATAAGAAGAAGAAGAAGAAGAAGAAGAAGAAGAAGAAATGTGGGTGATGCCTGATGAAAAACCTAAAAGCTTTGCCTCGCCAGAACCATCCTGTATTTAGTGAATAAGTGATTATGGATTATCATACTGATAATGGAAGTAGATAAATAAGCTCTATCAACTTTCAATATTTAAATTTCACACAGTGGTTAACTATATTAATTGGCTGCCTAAACGATTTTAAAGGTAAATGATGATAATGTTTTCCTGTCATATGATGTTCCAGGAAATACTAGTAACGTATCTAACATGAAAAAAAACCTACATTATATGCTTACAAAACAAAAAAATATTCTGCAGTCCGTAAATGGTCAAAGGGTGCAAAAAGCTCAGATAATAAAAAAAAAAAAAAACTTCCAGTAGGCAAAGGAGAACATTATAAATTGGAAAGTTAATTTCCAGTACACAAGTGAAGAGCTTGAGGAGCTTGAAATAATTTTTTCTGATTATACCGTACATCTAATTTGTATACATAAACTGGTAAAAAGATGGCGTGGATTTAAAACAAATTTGGATTGAAATGTAGGTCCACTTGCTAAATGGCTACCAAGGGGTAAAATAATCATGTCTTGGCAATATCAGTAAAAAAGTCAAACAATAGTTTCTAAATACCTATATTAATTATTTAAAACAAGCAATGATACAGAAAAATGTAGTGCCACAAGTCCAGTATACTAATAATTCTTGAATAAAAAAAAATACACCTATTAATCATAGTTCCAATAATGCATAATATTAATATTTCATATAGCTGTAGATTATCTAGTAGTAGAAAAATTATTTTTGGTCCATTCATTTACAAATGAATTGTGGAAAATATTGTTCTAGTCACTCTATAGTCTACATCTATAAGAAAATACCAACATAACTAAAAACTAATACTTACTGTACTCCATTTAGCATCTCTTTGCTCCAAAATGAATTTCTGGTATTCACGCCTATCATGAATACTAGCTGTTATTCTCCAGACTAAAAGGGCAACCAGACCGATGAGGACAATAGTAGATATAACGCTAATAATAACACCTGGAATAATCATTATTTTATTCTACAATACAAAAGGTTACAAAATATACAGAACGAATTAGATTCCATAAATAAAATCTACTATTTCAATACTTATGTGAAAATTAATCTTTAGGATTTATTTCCATTTACCTTTTCTATTTTTATTTATAATATTCTATGGTTTATTTTCATTATCTCTCTCTCTCTGTTTTGTGTTTTACCCAATCTCCAATACACTGTCAGTCCAAATAATGACCAGCCATAGGACTCCCTCCTTTTCTCTTGGAATGGCTATGTCTTATTCACCCCTTGATAAGGAATCCAACTTCCTCTCCTAATGCACTTAATTTACCAATCAATGTTGCATGATTTACCTTTTCTCTCAAATTACCATTATACGATGATGCCTGTGATGTCCGTATGAAACAATTTATGATTTTCCTATTTCCTCAAGCATTGTATTCCAGGACCAATTATTCTCCAATCCTGAGCGTAAATTGTACATTAGAACTTACACCTAATTTATCTATAATAGCAGATCAGTATTGCTCGCTTACAACCTGCCGTAGACAGCTCTGTTCTTGAAGGGAATCTACTTTGTGCCCTTTGGTTATGGAGCCTACCCTAACCTAAACGTGCTGCTATCCTCGATATCGATATATTGCCTTGAAGGACCTGATGACCAAAGTCAATGTCCTTATGGACAGCTACTTCACCACCTTCCAGACCTCCATCAATGCCTCCCCTCTTGACAAAGTGGACACCTATTCAATATCGACAGAGTTCGATGTGACTGCGGTAGGACACAGACGCCCACCATGTAACATGCCGGAGCGGAGACAAAGTTGCCCACCACCCACATATACAACCCCTTGCTTACGCCCCAACCAACGACCTCTCCAGCCTCTTCATGACGCCCTTCGGCTGCAGTTATGCCACTCCAAATTTGGGGCTGCTGCAAAAAAATGTGTGAATGGCTGTCAGTGGCCGGAAGACGTATAAGTAGGCCATCGATTGCGGCTGTGGCCTCCCCTGTCACTAATCTTTTCTTTTTACATGATTCAGGTATGGGCATGCGATTTTTGGTAGACACGGGTGCTTACCGTTCTCTTCTGCCAAGGCCTCTCTCCAGGACCCAACATAGTCTGTCTAGGTCTGCAGACATCCGCCTGGTAGCTGACAACGGATCTGTGATACCTGCCCACAGTTATGAAATCCTCCCATTATCTTTTGGAAGCGCTAGATATATTTGGAAGTTTCTCATTGCTAATGTTACATTGCCAATCCTTGGTGCCGACTTTCTCTCACACTTCCACCTCCTGGTCGATGTAGCTCACTGACAGTTAGTCAACACGGATTCAGACTCTTTAATGCCTGTCTATTCCACCCCCTCCAACCTCCCTGTCCACATCCTGTATCCATGGATGGCTATGCCCACCTCCTCGCATCGTACCCAGAATTTTCTGTTCAGAACTTCGTCAAACACCCACGGTTCCTGCCCAACATGGTATATATCACCATATCAAGATGACAGGCCCCACAGTGTTCACCAGATTCAGATGTTTGGTACCAGATCATTCGGCAGCCGCTAAACAAACGTTTGCCAAAATGAAAGAAATGGGCCGCCGTCAAGCCCATGGTCGTCAGCCTTGCACATAGTCCTGAAGAAAGATGACTCGCTGCGTCTTTGTGGGGATCACAGGCGCCTGAACATGCAGACAGATCCAGATCACTACCTGCTCCCTAACATTGCTGACGTGACCTCCCACTTGCACAAAGCGAAGGTTTTCTCCATGCTTGACATCCAGAAGGGGTATTATCAGGTACCCATTAACCCAAAAGACATCCTGAAGACCACCATCACCACCCCTTTCAGTACACACACCTTCAATTACTACCGTTTTGGCCTTCGTAATGCTGGGGCCACTTTTCAATGTCTCGTGTACGGCACCTTAGGAGACATCCCCTTCTGTATCTGTTATGTGGACAACATACTTGTGTTCTATTCCTCCAAAAGGGAACACCTCCGTCATCTACAAATAGTGCTCGACTGCCTATAACAGAACTGCCTTGTTCAGTACGACAAGTGTACCTTTGATGTCAACGAATTATCGTTCTTAGGGCACCGCATCACTCCTCCATGAGAAGGTAGCAGCTGTTCAAAACTTACCCACACCCTCGACCATCAAAGCACTTCAAGAATTCTTAGGCATAATCAGCTATTATCATCGTTTCTTACTAGCCATCACTGCCACTCTTGCCCCTTCTCTACGCCTCCCTCAAGGGCAAGCCAAAAGACTGGAGTGGGGTCCCCTTCAAGAAGTGGCCTTCTGCAACACAAAGAATGCCCTATCAACCACTGTTGCTCTCACTTTTTCCATGCCACATGCACCTCTCCTTTTTTTCCACTGATCCCAGTGACGTTGCTATTGGAGTAGTCCTCGAGCAGGTGGCCTTCTTCATTATTATTATTATTATTATTATTATTATTATTATTACTTGCGAAGCTACAACCCTAGTTGGAAAAACAGGAAGCTATAAGCCCAGGGGCTCCAACAGGGAAAACAACCCAGTGAGGAAAGGAAACAAAGAAAAATAAGATGTTTTAAGAACAGTAACAATATGAAAATAAATATTTCCTATATAAACTATAAAAATTTTAACAAAGCAAGAAGAAGAGAAATTAGATAGAATAGTGCCCGAGTGTACCCCCAAGCAAGAGAACTCTAACCCAAGACAGTGGAAGACCATGGTACAGAGGTTATGGCACTACCCAAGACTAGAGAACAATGGTTTGATTTTGGAGAGTGCTTCTCCTAGAAGAGCTGTTTGTCATAGCTAAAGAGTCTCTTCTACTCTTACCAAAAGGAAAGTAACCACTGAACAATTATAGTGCAGTAGTTAACCCCTTGGGTCATGAAGAATTGTTTGGTAATCTGAGTGTTGTTAGGTGTATGAGGACAGAGGAGATGCTGTAAAGAATAGACCAGACTATTCGAGGTGTGTGTGTAGGCAAAGGGAAAATAGACCGTAACCAGAGAGAAGGATCCAATATAGTACTTTCTGGCCAGTCAAAGGACTCCATAATTCTCTAGCGGTAGTATCTCAACGGGTGGCTGGTGCCCTGGCCAACCTACTACCTATCTTTGACCGCGATTTGCTGGCAATGCACTTGGCTGTCTGTCAATTTCGCCACTTCTTGGAAGGTACACCCTTCATCATCCGGATGGAACGCATGCCTCTGGTGCACGCCTTCACTCGACAGTCAGGCGCCTTGTCCGCCCGTCAACGCCGACATCTCTCTGCCATGGCTGAATGTAATTGTATCCTTTAGCACGTCCCTGGGATAATGAATCCCATTGATGATGCCCTGTCAAGAAACACATTGGATTCCATTCTCTTTGATTGGAATACAACGCTTTGGAAGTGCAACATCCGAATCGTGTACATGTGCCTTACTCCTAGGGTGGATAATAAGATCTGGTATCCATGAGCATATTACTTCTGATAAGGTACCACTTTCACCTCTCAGTTGTGGATATCATTAATGAATATCCTTGGTATTATCCTTCATCAGACAACTACCAATAACCTTGAAGCCAACGGACTGGGTGAACGTTTTCATAGCTCCCTGAAAGTAGCTCTGATGTCTAGCTGCAATGACTCCAAATAGTTTACTCAGGTTCTCTGGGTCCTTCATGGACTAGAGGCCACTCCTAAAGATGCCCTGGATGTCTTGGCAGCTGAAATGGTGTATGGTAACCCATTGGTCGTCCATGCCAAATTATGTCCATCTGCAACCTCCTCCGACAATTTCCAGCACCTATGTCACATTATGGGAAAATTTACTCCATGCCTCCAGACGTACAAGCCCCAGCAAAACAACACATACTGACAGATTTGCACATGGTAGCACACACCGGCACTAGCAAGCCACTGCTAATGTTCCCTTACACAGGCCCTTTAATCGGGATCTGACACACACCAGAGGCTTTCCTAATTAACATACTTTCCCTCAATCAAATCTCATAATGAAAGGAATCCCTGCAAAATACAATCCCAATTCTGTGAACGATGTGATAGTTAGCTGTCTGTCCTTTGTATGATAACCTGAGAGACTGGAAATGATGTGTTTTGTAAAGTGTTATGTAAGCAAAATGGTGTGATGAAAAAGATGTAGACAGTAATGATGTAGCATTGTTAGTTGCAACTGTCTTTGAGAATGACACCCATGATGTCATTTAGAGGAAGGGAACCACTATAGCAGAAAGTGCATTGAAATATTAGTGTATTTGCTCTTTGGATCTAACTCCTATGCCAAATATTTTCACCATGAAGACCCAGCCTGTTTTTGGATAACGACATTTCTTGATACAGTTTAATTTCAGTACAGAAGGAAATTGGCAATCATTTTGAGGAATTCACAAAGGGAGAGCTTTCTCCAATATTTACCATTCTCTACGTAAAGCGTAAATGCATTCAGAAGTGTAACCTGGAGGCGGTAGAGAACTGTCATTATGTCCAATGAATGGACCTCCCAACAATGAACAAAAATTTATCAGCCGGTTGAATAGGTCTATGTTCCTCCCATATAGATGATGTACAGCTTCATGATATATGTTCACTCCATGACCATTTCTTTAGAAGAAATCTTGCCCCGAATTTGATCCTCTACTTGCAGACGAATAATGCATTCCTTATCAGAGTGAATGGCCTGTTATCTTTCCAGAAGATGATGAAATTATTCTCACTCCTAATTCAACATATCTTTCTTATGTGACAGATGCTGTTTAAGGACATAGAGATTCCTATTTCTTTTCGTGGATGTACTCCTTGACACTCAAAATTATAATTAACATTTGATTATCCTTGGGTATGGCCTACTTGTTAAAGGAAGGGAAGTATTTCCATTTCTCCTCAAAACACCTGCATAACATCTTTGTCGAGAAGGCCATCATTGGGTAAATTCTATTTCCTTCCAAGAACATCCTTTGGTAGGGCAAGCCAACAATCCCCATTCACATAATGATGCCTAGGTACCTGACAATACAAATGACATTAAAACACACCATAGATATACTGACTCCCTCTGCAGCTCATACCTTCTATAGGTAGTATAGTCATTGGCTTCTTCCATTAGATCATTATAAGAGCAGCTCGTACGAAAAAAAAAAAAAATTAAATGGAAGAAACCAAGCACAGTGGTGGGGACAGGCAAGGTCATATCTGAGGTAGCAGAATAGGGATACATAGGTAGTGAGGTGGATTCTACTGCCCAGCCATCATCTTGGATGATACGGCCTAGTATATTGGAGGAGCATGAGCCCTCAACTTTGTCTTCATCACTAACCCCGTGACCTAACACAAGATGGGTGCCTGTAAGCAAAGATAGTTTCTGGAAACCTATCAAAATCCCTCCGCTCTTCATTTTCACTTTTCCAATCCTCATAGTCTAAGTCATCATCACTACAAGTCTGTACCAACCGTGTTTCACACAATTGTACATAATTCCTTTTGTATATATTATGCTTGTATCTTCACTCCTCCCTCGCACTAAAACGAACATGAAAATTCCTGTCTGGTTTTTCCTCTGAAATATTGTCTGTCTTGTGAACTTGTTTTGTCCTGTTGCCTTGAGGTTTTGTATATAAGGAGAGTGTTCCACATTAATATAACTCAGTCGTTTCCAATCTGCCTTTGAGTTCACACCCTTACTCGGCGCCGTCACATTGGTGACCCCGGAAGTCGACTCGCTCCCACTGCCTTCCACCCCCACCTCCCTCGCCCCTCCATCGTTGGTACTATGACGGAGGCTGACTCTACTCCGGCAGTTGGCACTGCAGCCGCCCCATTGAAACTTTCACCATTCGCTAGCGGAGAAGCGTTCGCTTGGTTTCAACGTGCTGAAGTCCACTTTCGTATCAGGGGCGTGACTCGCTCAACCACCAAAGCGGATTATGTTCTCGCGGCGATACCCGAGGACACCTTCCCAGAAATATCCGACTGGCTTTGTGAACAAGGAGACATCCCCAAGACTGCCATCACCACTCCGTTTGGCACATACACCTTCAATTACTCTTGTTTTGGCCTTCGTAATGCTGGGGCAACGTTTCAACGTCTCATGGATGGCATCTTAGGGGACCTCCCTTTCTGTGTATGTTATGTGGACGACATACTTGTGTTCTCCTCCTCAACAGAGGAACACCTCTGTCACCTGCGCATCGTGCTCGACCGCCTGCAACAAAACGGCCTTGTAGTCCGGTACGACAAGTGTACCTTTGGCGCCAACGAAGTGTCATTCTTAGGGCACCGTATCACTCCTGAAGGAGTCCATCCCCTCCCTGAGAAGGTAGCAGCCGTTCAGAATTTCCCCACGCCCTCGACCGTCAAAGCTCTGCAGGAATTCTTGGGCATGACCAACTATTATCACCATTTTCTGCCAGCCATTGCCACCACTCTTGCTCCCCTCTATGCCTCCCTCAAGGGCAAGCCAAAGGACTTGAAGTGGGGTCCCCTTCAAGAAGCAGCCTTCTGCAATGCAAAGAAGGCCCTATCAACTGCTGCGGCTCTCACTTTTCCTATTCCATACGCCCCTCTCCTTCTCTCCACCGATGCCAGCGACGTCGCTATTGGTGCAGTACTCGAGCAGCTGGTCAAAGGCTCGCCCCGCCCATTGGCCTTTTTCAGCAGAAAACTGTCCAAGGCAGAATCGGGTTATTCTACCTTCGATCGAGAATTGCTGGCGGTGCACTTGGCTGTCCGTCACTTTCGCCATTTCTTAGAAGGTACGCCCTTTGTCATTCGCACAGACCACATGCCTCTGGTGCACGCCTTCACTCGACAGTCTGACGCCTGGTCCGCCCGTCAACGCCGACATCTCTCCGCCGTGGCTGAATACAATTGCACCCTCCAATACGTCCCTGTGAAAATGAATCCCGTTGCCGATGCCCTGTCAAGAAACACGTTGGCTGCCGTTCAACTGGGATTGGATTACAACGCCCTGGCTGAAGCCCAACGACAGGATCCAGAGTATCAAGCTTGTAGGACATCCTGCACGTCCCTCCGTTGGGAGGATTTTCCCCTCGAAGACTCCAACACCACCCTCCTCTGTGACGTCAGTACTGGTAGACCGCGACCTTGGATTCCTGCTCCCATGCGCCGACAGGTGTTTGATTTCATCCACGGCCTTTCACATCCCTCGTGCTGTTCTACTGCACAGCTGCTGAAGGTAAAGTTCATTTGGCACGGCATTTCTAAGGATGCTAAGGATTGGGTCCGTGCCTGTACTTCTTGCCAAACTTCCAAAGTACATCGACACACGGATTCAGGAGTGGGCACCTTTCCTCAACCTCAGCATCGTTTCGCACACATTCACGTCGACGTTGTAGGCCCCCTACCCACATCACAAGGACATCGTTACCTGTTTACAATCATCGACCGCTCCACTCGTTGGCCTGAAGCCATTCCCATGGAAACTGCAACGTCCGCCTCATGTACATCTGCCTTACTCTCTGGATGGATTTCAAGATTCGGTATCCCTGAGCATATTACTTCTGACAGGGGAACCACTTTCACCTCTCAATTATGGACGTGATTAGCGAATCTCCTGGGCATCACCCTACATCAGACAACGGCCTACAACCCCGCTGCCAATGGAATGGTTGAACGTTTTCATCGCACCCTCAAAGCAGCTTTGATGTCCCGCTGCAAGGATTGCAACTGGTTTACTCAGCTTCCCTGGGTCCTCCTTGGACTAAGGACCACTCCTAAAGACGCCCTCGATGTCTCGGCAGCTGAAATGGTGTATGGCGACCCGTTGGTCGTCCCTGCCGAGTTTTTTCCTTCTACAACCTCCTCCGACAATCTCCAGCGCATACGTCACGTCGTGGGAAAATTTACTCCGTGCCGCCAGACTTACAAGCCCCCAGCGAAGCATCACATACCAACGGACTTGCACTCTGCAACGCACGTCTTCCTGCGCAACGACACCAGCAAGCCACCACTAACGCCCCCTTACACGGGCCCTTTCCTTGTGATCCGACGCAGTCCGAAAGCATTCCTCCTAAACATTCGGGGCAAAGAAGACTGGGTCTCCATTGATCGTCTAAAACCTGCTTATCTTCTGCCAGATGACCCGCCTACAGTTCGCCTCTCTTGATCAGGGCGCCCTATTTAACATGTACAGTATGTCATTTTTAGGGGGGGGGAGCCATGTACCAACCGTGTTTCACACAATTGTACATAATTCCTTTTGTATATATTATGCTTGTATCTTTGCTCCTCCCTCGCACTTAAACAAACATGAAAATTCCTGTCTGGTTTTTCCTCTGAAATATTGTCTGTCTTGTGAACTTGTTTTGTCCTGTTGCCTTGAGGTTTTGTATATAAGGAGAGTGTTCCACATTAATATAACTCAGTCGTTTCCAATCTGCCTTTGAGTTCACACCCTTACTCGGCGCCGTCACAAGTCTCATTTATAACAGTTTATACATCCTCAACACAATCATAATCATCTGCTCATAAACTTAACTAGGCTCAAATTCACTATTAATATAATTTTCCTCTTCATCACCGCCTCCTTTTTTCTCATTCTTTTCTCCATCAGCCAACATCAAATCATCCCTACCATCCCTATCATATTTCGGTCTTCATAACCCCTTGAGGGTTAATCCCTCACCGAATAATTTGGCACTAAGCACCAGATCATTTTTTTTGCACATTTTGCTCTACACATATTAGCACAAAACTAGTAAAAATAGGAGTTTACAACAATTGTCAGCATATAGCTAAAGAAATATCCTTTATTTTTGTATATATTCATAAAAAATAGTAAAATTTTCATGTACGTAAGTAATAAAAAAAAAAGGCCGATGAAAAACTGGTAATTACTGGATGTAAAATACGCCCAAAAGGAGCCGAAGGAGTAGAAAAATCGTATGTGAAATACATCCAATGTTGCTCATATGGTTAATGCATCCTAAGTTTTAGAGGTAAGTTTCAGCCCTTTTGTAACTTCAGCATACACACACACACACACACACACACACACATATATATATATATATATATATATATATATATATATATATATATATATATATATATATATATGTATATATGTATATATATGTATATATATATATATATATATATATATATATATATACATATACTGTATATATGTATATATATGTATATATATATATATATATATATATATATATATATATATATATATATATATATATATATATATATATATATATATATATATATATATATATATATATATATATATACACACATATATATATATATATATATATATATATATATATTATATATATTTATATATAAATATATATATGTATATATATATATATATATATATATATATATATATATATATATATATATATATATATATATATATATATATATATATATATATATATATATATATATATATATATATATATATATTGAAGAAATTCCCTGTCCCTAACACCTCTTTTATTTCAGTCCACCAGAACATTTCTGCTAATATTGCCACCATCAACATACCATACCAAATTTCTGCTCCTAGGCATGTCACCTGAAACACTCTTTGACATTTTGGCTATACACTTGAACAGTAAAAAATAGATTAAAAACATTCGCTGAAACCTTCAGCCAAAATTATTAGAAAAATATATTTATGAGAGAGAAGCGAGAGACAAAGGTAGTTTGGTACTTTTGCAACTTCTTATCGGATTGAACTTAACCACTTTATTTGTCTGATCTCACTCTCGTTCCAACATATACACTAACCAATGTACACCACGAACATGCTAAGACAGATAATTTACAATCTATGTCTAGGAGAATTGTCATATTTGAAAAAAAACATCTCTTGCACGTAGAATACTCATTTTGTTATTTTATATATATATATATATATATATATATATATATATATATATATATATATATATATATATATATATATATATATATATATATATATATATATATATGATAAATTTTGCACATTTTTACGTGTTTTTCATATTCAAATAAGCCATATATATTTTGATATATTAATGTCTGGATTCTCTTAACGACCTCGGGATAACTTGCCGACCATGGTTCGATTCCCGGCCGGAGCCAAGCTCTTGTCTTTGTGAGATTTCGCCTGGGGCTCTGATCCCGAGGTCGTTAAGAGAATCCAGACATTAATATATCAAAATATATATGGCTTATTTGGATATATATATATATATATATATATATATATATATATATATATATATATATATATATATATATATATATATATATATATATATATATATATATATATATATATATATATATATATATATATATATGTGTGTGTGTGTGTCTGTGTGTGTGTGTGTATGTGCGTGTGTGTATATACAATAGATTTATATATGTTGTTACTCTTAGAAGGATGGTATACAAATACAGGAACATTTCTTCTTTTCCATTATATTGTAATTATGATGATGTCATATGTAGCACTTGAAGCCTCTCCACCCTTTTGTGATATATTACTAAGCCAAATAATTCCCATTCTCTTTTGCCAGTATTTGAAGGACCTCCCGTCTGTCAAAAAATTCATTTCTGGTTAATGAATGCATATAAACGTTCATATTAGATAAGTAGATTCTACTAACCTAGGTTTTACTTTTTCCTTCATCGTTTTCATAATTTTAATGGTTGTTTTCCTTTCTTAACTATTTGTATAATGTACACAAACTAAATGATATTTTATGAACTTAGTAAACAGTTTTTGGGTATTTATTCAGCACTTGATTCCTAGTGTTTATATATTGCAAAAAAAAGACACTTATTGTTTTAATATATTTCATTGTTCTAGTTTGAGATCAATCGGTGTGTAGTGATGAAGCAAATAAAACTACAGCAGTTACCTAAAACATTTTTTTTTTTTAAATGCTCACTTGTTTGAGCTTGTTATATTGATTTTAACAACTGTCTGAACCATTATTCTTATTCTTTGCTGAGCGTTGGTAACTTAACTATTGCCACACCAATTTGATAACTTTCTACTATTACTCGGGTTGTCAATGATTTTCTGTTCCTTGAAATGTGTAACCTTTACTCTGTTCTCAGGGTATTTCCTTTGTGCTGACCCTCCTCATCATAGAAATGTCAGGTTACCTGGCTCTTAAAATGGGGAATATTTCATTTTCCCCGTTTGACTTAAATGTCCCTCAATACTTTTTCTATTCTTCATTATTACGTCAACCTTTAATTTAACAGCTTTTTACAATCTTGCTTTCCAGCATTTATTCCTTTCTTCCTCTTTAGGAATGATACCAGTTCTGTGATTGGTGTTCATTTATGAAGCTAATAGTGGAAGGTGTGGTTGTCTCGTCAACCCTATGAAAATAATAACTATCTGAAGTATAAAAATTCTAGTCTTATTGATATTTCAGTGGGAGGACCATGTCTTAGAATTAGCACATGGATTCCAGGGAGGGGCGTTACTAGGAATAGGACTTTTGGCATTCTGTTCGTTTTGTCTGCCAAGATGATTGGAGCTGGATTCCTTATATTACTGCAGTGCTTCCAGTCCCATCAAGCAGGTTTGGCTTATGCATGAGTCACCCTAATAATGTTAGTACCATCTTGCAGTTGACTTTGGTGAGGGATTGAGCAACATGTGAAACTGATGGTTGCTTTTAATATTTTTGTTATAGTTTCTTTTTTTTAATTCAAAACTAACATTCATGATTTATACCCTAAACTTCATCCTCTTGGAAACCTGACAATTGAGAACCTATTCTTCTGAAATCACCACTTTATCATAGGTGTTGTCATCGTCCAGTGTTGTAACCCTTTTCCGCTGACAAAGCATCCATTTCTTCTTTTTTGCAGATGAGGAACGTAACGATCAGAAGTTGCTGTCACTGCTTTTTCTCGTTCACATGCTCATCAGCAGCCGGTTTTCAGCAGAGGGAGCTTCTCCATGTAAGGATACACTCTTAAGTTTGAACCCATTTTGAAATATATCAAACCAGCCTTTGCTGCCATTAAATTTGGTAGGTTTGGTGGCAGATGTCAAAGATGATTCTCATCACTGCCCTTTGTAAAATTGCCATAGAGCTGTCTGGCCTTCTCGTGTATGGTGTTGCTCTGTAGTACAATATTTTATACAGAGGACTAATGTAGAAGACATTATTACAATAATCATATTGCAGGAAGCTACCACTATTTTTGCAGTCTTGTTAAAAGGGACACTTGCAATAGTAGAAGTTATGCCTTATCTGCTCACTTTTTGAGATATGGATGACTCTGTGACTCACTTTTTTGAGATATGGATGACTCTGTGACTCAGTTTTTGGAGATACGGATGACGTGGCGACTCACTTTTGAGGCGAGGCCGTCTAGAATGCTCAGTTTTGGAAATAGAGCTGCCTCTGCAACTCGGTTTGAGGATTTAAACTTTTATTGATTACGCCCTGACATCGCAATATACATTTCGGGTTTGATCGGTGGTTATCACTACCTGGGTTTCTCCAAACAATAAAATAATTCTATTCTCGTTGACGTGCCTATCAAACGCTAAATGGATTCTCAAATCCCCATTTTTCTCTACTTCCAGCGTATCCATCAATGCCATTTCAAGTTTGAAATTAAATGCGATGACCACCCGACCGAGGTCGTAGCAATCATAATGAATTAGGTGATAATAAGTTAAGCCTAAAGATTTTAATGTCTCGTAGTAAAGATGAGAATAATTTTCGGGGAATTGAGAGTTTATGTCGTACAAAGTGGAACCATGTAATGTGACCCTTATGTGTTTAAGATTATTATGACAAAAAAAAATGGGATTCCTATTCAGAACACCATTGAAACTTTCCATAATAACAATAGTGAAGTATAACTTTTCCGGTATAACCTTATTGAAAGGTAAATCCCACGTTGCCTGTGTCTGATTAGGGGCTAGTGCGTATGTTCTGTAAAGTGTTTCATTAAAGACAGTTTTCACCGTACTGTTGGGATTTGAAAGTGCCTGATGAATAATGATTAATTCCTATATTTGTCCCCCGAACTTTGAACTGAATTCGTAAACAAATCCTGTGACACACGCGCGGCGGCGGCATACATACTCAGTGATCGCTCACTGCAAACGTACCCTCTCAACCCTAACATGGGGCCCGCGGGAGGGGGGCCGTTCCGGGGGTGGGGGGGCGATCTCGGTAAACATAACTTCACGTTTAAATCTCCAAACTGAGTTGCAGAGGCAGCCCTATTCCAATAACTGAGCATTCTAGACGGCCTCGCCTCAAAAGTGAGTCGCCATGTCATCCGCATCTCAAAAAACTGAGTCACAGAGTCATCCGTATCTCAAAAAAGTGAGTCACAGAGTCATCCGTATCTCAAAAACTGAGCAGATGAGGCATAAGTGCTACTACTATTTGCCATCATCCTTATGTTCTTTTCATCCTTCTTGATATAGCAATGTCATAGGTGGATAGAATAATATAGAAAAGAATGTTAAAACTTGTGAATTTTCTACTCTTAAGAAGCAGAGAGAGGAGGTCCCGTTAGTGCTTACTGGAATCTTTCACCGCCGCTGTTTGAGATCAATATATTTATTAGATGTGCCTAGATCAGCAGACTTTAGGCACAACGATCGTCTGTTGTAGCAATTCGAGGAGCCAGCGTTATGGAAGGACAAGGAGAGCCTGTTGTCGCCGAAGAATATACATTAACGGAAGGTAAACACGTGTCTCGCTTCAATGATAGCGCCATATGGATCATGATTACACCAGCAGAGCGTTTGGGAAGATGCCATCAGAGAGGCGGGTTTGTTAAGGAAAACCAATGAGGATGAAGAAAGGAGAAAATTTCTGTATATGGACATGTCCATAGTTAGCCCCTCCCATACAGGGGTATATAAACTTCAAAGAGAACGAGAGAAGGAGGGTACGAAAAGGAGAACGAGAGAGAGAGGACGAGAGAGAGAACGAGGGAGAACAAACACAGGGAAAGAGAGAGAACGAAAGGACCAGAATGCAAACGTGACCAGCCTTACGACAACTTGTCCGAGATGCCAGAACGAGTTGACCCCTGTCGTTATTACCAACCACGAAACGCCCAGAACTGAAGTATCTACGTTCCTGATTCGTCAAGATCTGCTGTGAAGAGTATCATCGTTTCTTTTAAGTATTATTTGTCTGCTTTCTTGACTGTTCCCCTATTTGCTGAAGTGTAGTTTAATCAGAGGATTTTTTTTTTTGTTCAATTTTGTGCTTCCCAAGTACCCAATTAAGAAACATTGATCTTTGACTAGTTGTGAATAAAATTATGCTTTCTTTTGCGAGTTTTCTTTCTATATTCCCTTTTTCAATTTGGGTGATGGTCGATTTATCCTAATTTAATTAATCAATTCAAAAGAACCTGGTTCGATCCTCACGAGGATCGTAACAAGCAAATGGTACATTTATTGATGCCATAATGACAATCTATATCCGCATAGCTTCTCCCATCCTTGAGTATGTCACTACAGTAACCATCTTCCCGTGTCACTTGGGTTCACTGACATAGGCCTTAGAAGGTGTAAGACATTTGTTTTGCATCATAGGTCTTAAAAGCAATTCACAATTTTACATAAAAATGCATAAGTAAAACAATAAAGATAGCGATGTGGATCATATTGTGTATGTATGTATGAAAGCAAACTGGATAATATGGTGTATTGAATGCTGCAGTTGGCCTCTGATTGATCCTGCAGACATACACCGAAACAGTGCGTTCTTATTGGTCGTATATCTTATAAAGGCCAACAGTATGCCTTAGACTACCTATATAAACTAGAGTAGTGTCATATTCGTTACGACATACTGCGGTGATGGGCGCCAATTTGTTCCCAAGTGGCAGGCTACCAGCCCATCATTCTCTCAGTTCCCAGTGGCCTGCAAGACGGATTGTTATGTCTATACTTATTCTTTGTTTTTCATATACAGTAGTTAGTAACCTGATAATAAACAAATTCTTACTCTTCTGCTTATAAGTGTAAAATTAGACCTGAGAGAGGATATAAAATCTTAGGCTTCCAAAAAACTCCTCAATTTTATTTGGGATACTTTCCCTTGATAGCTTTTAATTTCTCTCCTGTTTACACCACTTTCTATTATACTTTCCTATTTATTACGAGTACTTTCCCAGCATTCCCTCTGTTAAAACATGGAAACCTACTGTCCCTTTATTTAACTGGCATTATTTTTCATACTATATAATCTATATCACATGTCTATTAATTTATTTTATCTTCACTACTATATCACATTATATCAGCACATCATATTTCAATACTATCCACAAGTTTCACGACTATTTCTGACTTTCACCATATCTCAAATATAGCCTATCATATATTCACTACGTACAATATCATATCTTCACATTTATATCAGATTTAATTACATATCACATTTTCAATGATTTATACCAATACTATTCACCATTATTATCTTACTTCCAATACCTACATCACGCTTCAAATATATAAATATTAATTATCTTCAATGGTATATCATATCTTCGCTATTCATTTAATTCATTAGTTGTTAATATTTACTAAATAATACTTTAGCTATTATAACACTATATGTAGCATATCATGAGGTCGTCTTTATGTAATATGGATTTGCACTGAAAATATTAAAAGTGAGTGAATGTAAATATATTAAAGATATGAATATTAGTAGACAATGCTATATAAACTAACTACTTTATCTTATTTTTATTATATATATATATATATATATATATATATATATATATATATATATATATATATATATATATATATACATACATATATATATATATATATATATATATATATATATATATATACATATATATATATATATATACATATATATATATATATATATATATATATATATATATATATATATATATATATATATATATCTATCTATCTATATCTATATATCTATATATATATATACGTATATATACACAGTATATATATATTTATATATATATATAGTATACACGCACACACACACACACACACACACACACACATATATATATATATATATATATATATATATACATATATATATATATACATATATATATATATATATATATATATATATATATATATATATATATATATATATATATATATATATATATATATACATGCATACATATATATATATATATATATATATATATATATATATATATATATATATATATATATATATATATATATATATATATATATATATATATATATATATATATGTGTGTGTGTGTGTGTGTGTGTGTATATATATAGATATATATATATATATATATATATATATATATATATATATATATATATATATATATATATATATACATACATATATATACATATATACATATATATATATATATATATATATATATATATATATATATATTTATATGTATACATGAACATCACTATTATATCATATAACAAAACATATATTTATAGTGAATACCATAGCACCAGTACTATTACATATTTTTACTACTGTGCACAGCAACTGCGAAACTTAATAGAACTCAAGATGCCAACGCTTCGTTGAATTTTGTAATATGTAGGATCTAAACTGATATAATCGTCGCTAGGTTTTCTACGTTAAGGGAAGTCACGGTGAGGAAGATGGTCGGAGTTGTTTATCATTAATCCGTTTATTTTCAAACTGATCCTAGTCAAATTATTCCTGGGAAGTCAAGAATTATCATTGGAAACCGATACTACAATAAAAAAAAATAGTTATATTCGACCCCTAGTGAGTTCTCATATTATTGTAGTAGTCCTAATTTTGCTTCCAGAAGCACATGGAATGGGAAGAATCATACAGTCCAGAAGCAAGCCTAAAATCATAAGAAAAGTAATAGTAATAAATGAAGTATGCAGATGCAGAAAACACGAGAAAAAACACGAATTCATATTCAATAAACACAAAAACATATATGAATAACCATACATAACATATTAAGCACAGTAAATAAAAGGTGTGAAATATTTGACAATTCTATCAAACGCAAGTTCTTTTTCCACCTGCTGCGTTTCTCCTATCACTCAATCTAATTCTCTCATATGTTCTTCAATTTGAAGGTTAACTGAAGATCTATTAAAACCGGAACGATCATCGTTTAATAACAATCTTAAAAGCTTAAATTTTTAAATATGATTATTATCTCTTACTCAAATATAGTCTTATTATGCATTACTATACTTAATTCTGTATTGAGAGAGAGAGAGAGAGAGAGAGAGAGAGAGAGAGAGAGAGAGAGAGAGAGAGAGAGAGAGAGAGAGAGAGAGAGAGAGAGAGTACTATAGCATCTTATAATGATTTATATTCATATAAACGTGAAATATAAAATCCTGCCTCTCACTTATTGCCTATACTCTTATTAACCTAAAAATATTCTGTCGTGAGAGAGAGAGAGAGAGAGAGAGAGAGAGAGAGAGAGAGAGAGAGAGAGAGAGAGAGAGAGAGAGAAAATTGGGCTGAACCGCCAGTACGAAGGACTTACCTGCTGGCTGCTGGTGACAAAATGGCGACATGTTTTGAGGTTGATTGATTGATTGATTTAATTACATTTGTTTTAAATAAGGGCTCTAGAGTGCCTTGCATAAGGTTATCTGGATAACTAAGCCAATCCCCTACGCTTCCCGAGTTTAGTTTTACATACAATTGTGCGATTCTTTGTAACGCCTATGGTACGGCATGTATTTTATTATAAAGATAGTTTTTGTGTCATGATTTCTCAGAAGTGATTAACATTATCAATTGGAACCGAAGAAAGAATTTCTTCATTAGTTACTTAAAAAGCGTGAAAACAACCCCTTTATATATGGAATCCATTATTAGGCAAGTAATGACAAAAGATAAAAACGGAAAATCCGTCTTATTGTAAGGATCATCTGTCAAAGGGCTTTAAAGGAATTATGCCAGAAATTAGAATCTTTAATGATCAGGTTAATAAATTCAAAAAGTTCATGAAGGAATATTTTAGCAAGAAGTTAGAAATATATCTAATCTCACTGACATTTTAAAGGCACCAAGTAGATGTTAAAACAATCATGGGTATAAAATTCAAGCGTGAAAATTGGATTTTTCATCAAAAATACAGATCTAGATTTTGATGTGCAGCAAAGTAAGTGAAATATCATGTAAATTGCTTTAGAAGCTAAACACATACAAAAAGCTTATTATAAATCATCGATAATAAAAATAGCTATTTCAAGAAAAGTATTGCAGGTTAGTAATCATCAATTCCATATCTGCAAAATTGTTGCTCATTGATTTCTATTGCGCCCCTCAACGCCTCCCTGAACGGAAGCCAAAAGACCTCAAGTGGGGTTCCATTTAGGAAGTGACCTTCTACAATGCAAATAAGGGCCTATTAACTGCTGCTGCTCTCACCTTCCCTGTGCTACATGCGTAATATTTATATATATATATATATATATATATATATATATATATATATATATATATATATATATATATATATATATATATATATATATATATATATATATATATATATATAATTACATGTTTAAAACACATGACCTAAGAGGTCACTGTGGAAGTAGGAGAGTGTGAGAAATGCCATAGTCATGTCATAAACAGGATGAGAATGCCAAACAAGCCGTGAGAAAGAGTTGTCTCTGAGAACGGAACTAAGTACCTTCCGGTATTAATGTTGTGTTTGCAATAAATCATTAAGTGCTGAGATAACTAAATAAACTTTAACATCAATATGGATATTGTGGTAGTTCTTACTGAGATGTCATACGGAATGGTCATCCGACCAAACCATCTATACTCCTGTGATGGATATGTTAATAACTGTTTTTAAAGAATAAACTATTTTAAAGTTAACTTACCTAGACTTAGTTGAAGATGTAACATACCAAGTCTAATATACAGTACAACACATTGAAGATGACATTTGATGGGAACCCGAACGTGTGTTAATAACAGTAGCACACCAATACTTGTCCGTCTCCTTTTCTCCGTCGTTGCCAGTGACGTCGCTGTTCTTACAGTACTTCAGTAGGTGGTCCGCAGCTCTCCCCGTACACTGGCCTTCTTCTGCACAAAACTATCCAAGGCAGAATCTGGCTACTCTTCCCTAGACCACAAATTGCTGACAGTGCATTTGGCTGTCCATCATTCGCACGGACCATATGCCCCTGGTGCACCCCTTCATTCAACAATCCGACACCTGGCTAAACCGTCAACTTCACCCTTCATCATGTGTCTCAGAAAATGAATCCCATTGCCGATGCCTTATCATGAAACATATTGGCTGTCATTCACTTGGGATTGGAATATAAGGCCTTTGCAGACAACCAATGAAAAGATTCAGAGTAGGTATACCAAGCATGCAGGACATCCTGTACATTCCTCCATTGGAAAGACATTGCTTTCGATGACTTCAACACCATACTCCTCTGTGATGCCAGTACTGACTGGTAGACCATGGCCCTGGATACCTGGCCCCATGCACTAACAGGTGTTTGATTTCATCCATGGCTTCGCACATCCCTCGCGCCGATCTACTGCACAGCTACTGAAGATGGAATTAATTTAGCACGTCATTAATAAGGTTGCCAAGGATTGAATACGCGCCTCTACTTCATGCCAAACTTCAAAGTTGAATCGACACCCAGATTTGAGTGTGGGCACCTTTCCTCAATCTCAGCGTATTTTTGTCCATATTCACGTTGACATAGCAGACCCCCTACCCACATCAGAAGGATATCGTTATCTGTTTACTGTCACTGACCGCTTAACCTGAAGCCATCCCACTATAATTAATTGATTGATTTGAATTTCTCTGGCATACTGATATCGAAGGTCATTGAAGCCAATATCGTTTATTATGAATAAAGAATAAAAGAATATTAACTTAAAACCAGAGAAGTAAATATGTTATAATTTAGATAACATAAGAGCACCTGCTTCTGATATAAATTTAAAAATGCCACTAGCATTGTACGACACAACATGTCGAAGGACCTTGGCAAGGATGAACCTTCCATCTTCACCACAAGCCTCGAACAGATATCTATTTCTTTCTGTAATATAAGTGGGGCATTCAGTTAACAAATGCCTCGCTGTCAAGGGTATCAAACAGTCGTCGGAATATGGTTGGTTCGGCCAGCCAGCAGAAATTGATGTGTCATCCGAGTGTAACCAATGCGGAGACAACATACATATTTACATATATGTATATATATATATATATATATATATATATATATATATATATATATATATATATATATATATACATATATATATATGTATATATACATATATATATATATATATATATATAAATAAATATATATATATATATATATATATATATATATATATATATATATATATATATATATATATATATATATATATATATATATATATATATGTAACATTATTGCTTTAATATTTCTAATTTATTTAAGTTTTTATAGATGTATAAGGTTAAATATACTGTAGAATTATTGTTTTCTTGCTTTAATTGTTTGTCTTTTCACTGGTGGTTATGTTAGTGGTTATAATGGACTAACGGCTGTTTTATATTTTCAAGTGGTGTTGGTTACGTGGCTGCGCTCCTGCGTGAACGGAGTTTTGGAGGGGCTTTTTTTGAGGATGGTTCCTTAGTGTGTTTCTGAGCCTCCAACCTTGTAGGGCACGACATTTGTGATTGGATCTATATTATTCCACGCCTTTGCAGAGCCACATTGTGAAGCTATTGAGCTTGTTTTGGATATCCTTTCTCTGCAGCAAGGACGTCTCATCATACATTCTGTGCACTGCCCTTGGTTCAGTAAAAGCCAAGGGGACCTCTCTGTCCCAAGGTAATAATATTTATACCTATTTAAGTATCGCGATCACGACCTGTCAGCTGACGTCATTACTGGAGCTTGTGAAAGCCTTTCAATCAAACCAGCCATCGTCCACTAGATAGGGATATTTAGTTTGTATTTGTTAGGATGTTCTCACTTTTCGTTGGCCTTCTCCTTTCTGGACCCTCTCTCCTTTTAGTATGTTTGTGTTGATGACCTTTCTTTAATTGTGTAATTGTTTTCTTTTGCAGGGAGTTTAAGAGTGAGTGTGTATCATTTATTATTGTATTATTGTGGTTCAGGTGTTATTTCTGTCTAAATATTATGTATTAAAAGAAAAAGGAGATTTTTGTGGTATTTTCTTTGTCCCCTTGAGTTGACTTTGCACTCGTATTGATGTTTGGATACTATTCCACCTTTAGTGGACTTAGTACGTTATGATGGTGAATACTATTTGATAAGTGTAGTGTTTTGTGTGGTGGTCAAAGCCAGCCATCACAAGTGGCGACCGTGACAGGATATTCCGTTCCTGAGTATTCACCAGTATTTGTGCAAAGTTAATTCTTGGGGTAATTTTTCAGGCAGTGTATTTTCACCTCCTCGGTGTTGTTTTGTGCAAATTTAGTATTTTGTTTGAATAAGTAATCATGGTTGTTAACGTACTAGAACTCCTTGGAGGAGAGGGATGGCAAGAGAGGTTGGCAGAGTTAAATAGGGAAGACTTGGAAGTTGTAGCAGAACATTTTGAATTGGAATATGATGTGTCCATAAGAAAGGGTGTATTGCTATTGCTCATTTATGATTATGTTAAAACTGTAAAGACAGGTGGGGAACAAGAGGTGAAACTGGATGAAGTAGTGTCTATAGAAATTTTGGATAAGCAGATTGTCCTGAGACAAATGGAATTTGAAATGGAAAAGTTTAAGGCAGGGGAAAGAGAAAAAGAGAGGCAGCATGAGATTGCCATGAGAAACCCAGGTTCTTTTTCCCCCGCCCATTCCCCAAATAGGTTAGTAACTCCTGCTATCAATTTATCGCAGGCTCTCAAATTTGTACCTAAATTTGAAGAAAATAATGTAGCAGAGTTTTTTGTATCGTTTGAGAGGATTGCTGTAAGGTTGGAGTGGCCCCATGAGTATTGGACCACTCTTATACAAAGTAAATTGGTTGGAAGAGCTCAGAGGGTATATGTAACGCTGGAGGAGGATCTATCAGCAGATTATGAGAGTGTAAAGGCTATTGTCTTGAAGGCCTATGAGTTAGTCCCTGAAGCTTATAGGCAACGCTTCCGGAACTTAGAAAAATGTAGGGAACAAACTTTTGTTGAATTTGCCAGGGCGAAGGAACAGTATGCTAGCGATTGGTTCAAGTCCAAGGAGGTGGGAGATTTTGTGAAATTGAAGGAGTTAATGTTGGTGGAGGAGTTTAAGAGGTGTGTCCCGGATAAGCTGAAGGTCCACCTCGAAGAGTTAAAACTCGAGACTGTTCAGGAGGTAGCCATTGCTAGTGACGAATATTGCTTGTCTCATAAGAGTGAGTTAGGGGGAGTAATGACAAAGGTGAATTCTGGTTGGGTTAAGATGGGTAGGAATAATAATGCTAATCCTAATAATAATGCTAAGGTGTTTAGTAGAAATAATCAGGGAAGTAATAATAATCAGGGTAATGCTAATAATAATTTTTCTCCTAACAGAGGCAATAGGCCAAATATATACAATCCAGAGAAATTGAAAACATTGACGTGCTTCTTTTGCAATAAGAAGGGGCATGTAAAGAGCATGTGTTATGCGTTTAGAAAATCCCAAAATGCTAATGTTAGGCCAGTAATGGGCGTGGAAGAGAGAGAGAGAGAGAACCTACCCCAACAACATCCGCTGATCAATGACTACCTGGTTGTTTTGACAGATATTTGTCCTTCGGTAGTGTCTCCTTCGCCAATTCGTCCGAGAAAAGACGAGTGCGTATTTTGCGTGATACCGGTGCAGCTCAGTCTTTGATACTAAGGGAGGCATTACCTTGTAATTTTGTACCCAAAAGTGGGGAATTTGTGTTATTGGCTGGTTTTCCTGATTCCGTAAAGTCGTATGCTATTGAAAATTTTAATTTAATCTGTCCTTCCTTTGCAGGGAATTTGAAATTGGCCATAGTTGATAAATTCCCGGTTAAGGAGGTTGATGTGTTAGGGAATGATGTGGCTATGAAGAATAATAATTGTCCGATATTGATAAACCCTGATGGTGAAGTAGCAGCAGTTACTCGTTCTAGTGCTAGAATTGTTGACGCTGCAGAGTCAACAACTGATGTAGATTTAAGTAGTTTAGATCGTAGTGATAGCCTAGCTGTAGATCTTGGAATGTTAACAGACAAGTTAAATTGGACTACTGAAGAGCTAATCAAAGCCCAGAAAAAGGAGTTTCGGGAACTCCCTATCGAGTCAGGGGAGGTGTCTGATATGACTGGTCCCAAATTTAAGATAATTAATAATATTTTATATAGGTTGAGTAGGCCTATGGGGGTGGATAATGTTGATTATGAAATTGTGAAACAGATAATGGTTCCTTTTGGTTACAGGAAGGAGTTAATGTCATTGGCGCACGAAAGTGGTCTGGCCGGCCATTTTGGAATTCATAAAACTTCTTGCAAATTGTTAGGGAATTATTATTGGCCGAAGTTGAAGGCAGATGTAAAGAAGTTTGTCAATAGTTGTGATGTGTGCCAGAGGGTCGGTAAACCCAATCAGCGGATTCCAAAATCGCCTCTATGTCCTATTCCTGTAGTTTCCGAACCTTTTAAGGAAGTCATTATTGATGTGGTTGGACCATTACCGAAGACGCGTAGTGGTAATGAGTATATTTTGACAATCATGGATAGGATGTCTCGATATCCCGAGGCAATACCACTACGTACAATAAAAAGTGTTAAAATTGTAGATGTACTAATTGACTTTTTTACCAGGTTTGGGATGCCTAAGATTATTCAATCGGATTGTGGTTCTAATTTTGTTAGCAGGTATTTCAGAGATAAAATGGCAGAGTTAAATATAAAACATGTGACCTCTTCTCCATATCATCCGGAAAGCCAGGGAGCTCTGGAGAGATTTCATCAGACCCTGAAATCCATGGTAAAGAAATATTGTTTGATTAATGGTTCTGAATGGGATAAGGAATTACCTTATTTGTTGTTCGCTTTTCGTTCTGTCCCAAGTCAGTCTTTAGGTTTTTCGCCTTTCAGCCTTGTGTTTGGCCATTGTGTTCGAGGTCCTCTTGATGTGGTTCGTGAGTCTTGGGAGGGAGACGTCCCTGAGGTTAATTTATTGGATTATGTGTCTAATCTAGGCGATAAATTAACCAAGGCTTGGAAATTTGCGGGTGAAAACTTATTATGTAGCCAAAAAAGAATGAAGTTTTTCTTTGATAGAAGGTCCAAGGCACGCGACTTTGCGGTAGGCGATAAAGTATTGGTTTTGTTACCCTTCCCAGGGAATCCATTGAAAGCTTCTTTTTCAGGTCCTTGGAAAATTTTGAAAAAAATAAGTGAAGTTAACTATTTAGTGGAGACACCTCAAAGAAGGAAACCTTTTCAACTGTGTCATGTAAATATGTTGAAAGCTTATATGGAACGGGAAAAAGTCATTCCTGTGGCAACTATTGGGAACACAGTAGATTCTGAGAACAATAACCATTTTTCTTTTTCAGAGGGGGAGGGTATTGATGATAATTGTTTTAATGGATGTGAATGGCGGTCGGATAATAGAAAGTCTTTGGAAAAATTTTCGGGAGTAATTTCACATTTAGGTAAGGAAGAACAAAGGTCTTTGAAAAATTTAGTATCTAATTATAAAGAATTATTTTCGGATGTACCGGGTAGGACTTCGGTCCTTGAACATGATGTAGAGGTAGGTAGCGCCACTCCTGTGAAACAATCTCCTTACAGGTTGAATCCCTTAAAAAATGAGGTTGTAGCAAAGGAAGTGGATTATATGCTAAAACATGACCTAATTGAACCTAGTCAAAGTCCTTGGTCATCACCTGTTGTATTGGTAAAGAAATCCGACGGTGATTTCAGGTTATGTTTTGATTACCGTAAGTTGAATGAGTTATCTAGATCTGAATGTTATCCATTACCTCGAATTGAGGATTGTATTGATCGAATGGGGAAGGCCAAATACATTAGCAAATTCGATTTGTTGAAAGGTTATTGGCAAGTTCCTCTTTCAAAGCGGGCAAGGGCCCTGTCTGCTTTTGTAACACCACAGGGATTGTTTCAATGTAAAGTTATGCCGTTTGGTATGAAGAACGCGGCTGCTACCTTTCAGAGGTTAATGAATACTTTAGTCCATGGTTTAGAAGGATGTGTTGTGTATATTGATGATATTGTTATTTATAGCGATGATTGGGAAACCCATTTAAAACGTATTAGGGCACTATTTGAGGTGTTGAAAAAGGCAAATTTGGTAATTAATTTAAAGAAAAGCGATTTCGCAAAGGCGAAGGTGGTATATTTGGGTCATGAGGTTGGTAATGGTAAAGTTGCTCCTAAGCAGGCCAATATCTAAAGTATTGAAAATATGGTAGTCCCTAAATGTAGGAGGGATGTCCGAAGATTCCTTGGTTTGAGTGGGTACTACCGAAGGTTTGTTAGGAATTTTTCGGATATAGCCGATCCGTTAACAAATCTCTTGAGAAAGAATGTAGCATTTGTCTGGACGAATGAAACGCAAAGGGCTTTTGATAATTTAAAAAGAGTTTTAATTAATTTCCCTGTCTTAAGAGCTCCTGATTTTGACCTTCCTTTTTCTCTTGCCACGGATGCAAGTGACGTTGGTGTAGGAGCGGTGTTGTTGCAGAATGACGAGCAGGGAGTTTCTCATCCTGTCGCATTCTTTTCAAAAAAATTGTCCTCCGCCCAACGTAGGTATTCAACTGTGGAGAAAGAGACACTTGCGTTAATATTCGCTATTAATCATTTTCAGGTTTATCTCTCCTCCTCAGATACACCTATTAAGGTCTTGACAGACCATAATCCCCTGACCTTCATCAGCAGATACAAAAATAAAAATCAACGATTGATGAGGTGGAGTCTCATGCTGCAAGAATGGAATTTAGAATTTTCCCACATCCCAGGAAAAGATAATATTGTTGCCGATTTTCTCTCTCGCAGCGTTGAATATTAGTTGATTGACAGAGGGCTATGCAGTTATTAAAGGTAGTATCTGTATCGTTCTAATTATGGTGTGTGTGCTGTTGAAGTGGGCACGTAGTGAGTAGAAGTAAATGTATATTTAAGATTTATTATTCATGGTTTGTTTACAGAAGACTATAATGTTCTGGGTATATTATATGGGATCTTTAAGGTTAAAAGGTGAGGGTGATCACTGGTACTTTCTAATGATTGATTAATTAGATGGGTCATGGGCTCACGGGTCTGTAGCACAACAGCCGTTTTTTAGGCGCTACAGGCTGGTGTATGAGTGGTACCCTAGACTGAGTTAAGGTTAATCTACTAAGGTTTAGAGGTGTCAGGTACGATAAGGTTTATAATAAGCTAAGAAAAGAGATAGGCACTAATCTGGTATTCTGTATTTTCAGGCTAATAATTACGCTTCATCGAGTTTGTTTGTTTGTTTGCGCAGGGGAGTCTTGTGGTGGTCTTCTCTGTGTCGTTCGGTGTGTGTGTATGTATTGGACACTATGGTGATAAGTGTGATATATAACACTGAAATAGACAGTGGTTTTTGTGATCAACATTTATTGATAGTGAGTGATGTGTATCCCTGAAAATGAACAGTGTATCGAGTGTGGAAAAGGTTATAGCTTTTGGACTATATATACAGAATCCGGTTGTTAGTGCAATGACTCTTAATTAAGTTTATTAACGATATGAGTGATGTGTAATTTTTAGGTTGGGTACCTATTTATCAGATGGTGATGTTTTGTTTTTCTGGTTTTGGAAAGTTTACTTGTGATTAATTTAGGTTTAAGATTTTTTTTAGTATTGGTTATATATTGCTATCCTTGTGAGCTGCAAACCTTGGTACTTGCCCCCCTCTTTCCTTTTGTTTGTCATGTTTTTGCAGTTTGTTTAATAATTGTTTTTGAGTGTTGGTTTAATATTTAATATTTTTGAGTGTTGGTTTAATATTTCATTATGTGATAACCTGTATGTTGTAATTCAAATCACTTTAGGAAAAAAAAAATTTTGGGAATTTTTTTTTTTTTGGTTGGGTGAGGAGGTGTAACATTATTGCTTTAATATTTCTAATTTATTTAAGTTTTTATAGATGTATAAGGTTAAATATACTGTAGAATTATTGTTTTCTTGCTTTAATTGTTTGTCTTTTCACTGGTGGTTATGTTAGTGGTTATAATGGACTAACGGCTGTTTTATATTTTCAAGTGGTGTTGGTTACGTGGCTGCGCTCCTGCGTGAACGGAGTTTTGGAGGGGCTTTTTTTGAGGATGGTTCCTTAGTGTGTTTCTGAGCCTCCAACCTTGTAGGGCACGACATTTGTGATTGGATCTATATTATTCCACGCCTTTTCAGAGCCACATTGTGAAGCTATTGAGCTTGTTTTGGATATCCTTTCTCTGCAGCAAGGACGTCTCATCATACATTCTGTGCACTGCCCTTGGTTCAGTAAAAGCCAAGGGGACCTCTCTGTCCCAAGGTAATAATATTTATACCTATTTAAGTATCGCGATCACGACCTGTCAGCTGACGTCATTACTGGAGCTTGTGAAAGCCTTTCAATCAAACCAGCCATCGTCCACTAGATAGGAATATTTAGTTTGTATTTGTTAGGATGTTCTCACTTTTCGTTGGCCTTCTCCTTTCTGGACCCTCTCTCCTTTTAGTATGTTTGTGTTGATGACCTTTCTTTAATTGTGTAATTGTTTTCTTTTGCAGGGAGTTTAAGAGTGAGTGTGTATCATTTATTATTGTATTATTGTGGTTCAGATGTTATTTCTGTCTAAATATTATGTATTAAAATTAAGGAGATTTTTGTGGTATTTTCTTTGTCCCCTTGAGTTGACTTTGCACTCGTATTGATGTTTGGATACTATTCCACCTTTAGTGGACTTGGTACGTTATGATGGTGAATACTATTTGATAAGTGTAGTGTTTTGTGTGGTGGTCAAAGCCAGCCATCACAATATATATATATATATATATATATATATATATATATATATATATATATATATATATATATATATATATATGTATATATATATATATATATATATATATATATAGTGTGTGTGTGTGTATATATACATATATAGCCTACATATAAATATATACATATATATCCATATATATAGTTATATATTAATATATTTATATATATATGAACATATATATTCATATTATACACACACACACGCACACACACACACACACACACATATATATATATATATATATATATATATATATATATATATATATATATATATTGATACATATAGATATCATATACATGTACATATACATATATACACACACACACACACACACATATACACATATATATATATATATATATATATATATATATATATATATATATATATATATATACATATAAACATGTATACATATATATATATATATATATATATATATATATACATATATACATATGTATACATAATGTTAGTAATGGAGGTCATTGCCCCACCTTTCTACCAAACAAAGACCCCACCAGCAAGGACAGGGTTGGCGGGCCACAAGTTTTGGGACCCTACCCAGAGCCTCACCCCCCCCCCCACTCTCCAACCATCCTATACCAGTCTACTCCCCTTGAGTTCTCATTTTCAGCCACCTTTTTACGAATCACGTGACCGCATCGAGATCCCAGGAGAAGGAGGGAGGCGAGATGTGGAGGATGTAGGAACACGTGACCAAGCCTGACCAATAGGACAGCGGTCAGGCCAATTCCCCCATACCACCCCCAATTGGGGGCCAAGTGGGGTTGAATCTACCCAGGCAAAACTGGGTCCCGCTCTTCATGACTCAACCTCCGTGAGGGAACCTTCACCCCTCTCCGCCCTCAAGACATCAGGGAGGAACCAGAGTCCTTTTTACTGAGGTAAGGTGTCTGATTTTGAGATCCTCATCATCCTTACCGAACCTCCCATCCTGTCCTTATCACATCCCATGTTTTCCTTTTATCCTTTAAAGAAAGATCCTACCCACTGAACCTTTTATCCTGTTCCCTATACCCAAACCACGTGTGCCGTTTGCTTCTATCCTTAATTAATTCACCCTGTGACAGCGTTGATTCCCACGTATAGTGTTTAAATCCCTAAGCTTTCCATTTTCATTTAATTTGCTTAAAGGTTTTAACCACACGACTTCATCCTGTTCCCAGCCGGTAGAAGTAAGTGTGCTGTTGATAATTTAATTTATTTCTCTTCCCACAAACTGGCGACCCTGTCAGGATTCGCTAAGGTAGTAATTTCAATTTATTGTTATTAACGTAAAATTCCCCCTTCTCTGTCTTTAGCGACTTGACGAACCTCAATTTCATTTCAAATAAATTATATTATCACTGGAGTTGGAACTGTGGAAGAAAACAGCAAAAGCATTCCATTTTCATTGTTAAAATTTTGTGTTTATTTGTGCGTGTGTTCGCACCGCGAACCTTTTTATTCTAAAATCCACGTGGTAGAGTTTAGTCCTATTGTTTAGCAGGATAGCCAACCGCGTGAGAAGAATTTGTGTTCTGTTTTTTTTCTGAGTGTTTATTATCATAGTGGTTAAAATTTCTCATTTATTAAATATATTGTGCATAACGTGATTGTGTTAGTTTGTGTTAAAAAGAAAAAATTAGTGAAGTGAAATTTAGGAAATTTTAGGACAAAAAAACGTGGTAGGCTGAGCACTGAGCACGTGTTCATTTCAAAACATGGCCAACCTGTTATAACTCAGCCCACAGCCGAGTTTCCGAACGAAGCCAAGGTTTGTTATTGTTTGTTTTAGTTATTGTTTGCAAATTTTATGCAGACCCGAGATTTTAGCAGAATTATTGTACGTTGGTAAGTGATTCACGCACATATCAATCATTTAATTTTGTGCATGGAATATTTTATCATTTATCTTTAGTGCTAGGATACAGGCTAGTTTCATATCGAAACTCTTGGCTTACCATTCACGTAAACGGTTTTACAGCAGTGAGGCATAACTCTGTAGAGTAACGGTAAGAACACGTGGTATTCCCTATTTCGATATTTTCTTTTGAGAGTAAGGGTATGTAATTTCATTTTGTTACTTTTCGTGGGATAATATTTTAATGTACATTTTTGAAAGGGATAATTTTCGTACGATTGTGTAGAATTGTTAACCTAAAGATAAAGGATTTACGATATCACATTCAATTTTAATTTTTTTATTTTTCAGTCAGGGTATAGGATCATTTAGATAAAATATTTAAGAGTGTAATTTCTTAAATTCATTTTTTTTACTAAGGGGAAAGTATGTAAAGGGGTTGATTTTCTTAGCGAAGCAATAAGCAAACTCTGACATTGTTTGTTTTATTCAATTTATAAATACAAACTTTGCTTTAAGTCACAGAGTTGCAAGTGGTGGTGTTGCAAGAACGCACCCACACATTTTACAAATCCATTTTTCTTATGACTAGCAGAGAGAGTCACACACATCGTGGAGATTTCATTTTTTCTTATGACTGGCATAGAGGGTCCCACATCGTGGAGATTCCATTTTTTCTTATGACTCGCATAGAGGTTCACCCATAGTTGTGATTCCATTTTTTTATGACTAGCATAGAGGATTTCCCATAGTTGTCATCCATTGTTGTGATTCTATTTATTTATGACTAGCATATAGGGTCAGCCATTATTGTGATTACATTTTTTATGACTAGCATAGAGGGTCATCCATTGTTGTGATTCCATTTCTTTATGACTAGCATAGGGTCACCCATTGTTGTGATTCCATTTTTTTATGACTAGCATAGGGTCACCCCTTGTTGTGATTCCATTTTGTTATGACTAGCATAGAGGATTTCCCATAGTTGTCATCCATTGTTGTGATTCTATTTATTTATGACTAGCATATAGGGTCAGCCATTATTGTGATTACATTTTTTATGACTAGCATAGAGATTCACCCATTATTGTGATTCCATTTTTTATGACTAGCATAGAGATTCACCCATTATTGTGATTCCATTTTTTATGACTAGCATAGAGATTCACCCATTATTTTGATTCCATTTTTTATGACTAGCATAGAGATTCACCCATTGTTGTGATTCCATTTTTTTATGACTAGCATAAAGATTCACCCATTGTTGTGATTCCATTTATTATGACTAGCATAGAGATTCATCCATAGATGTGATTCCAATTTTCTTATGACTAGCATGGAGGTTCACCCATAGTTGTGATTCCAATTTTCTTATGACTAGCATAGAGGATTATCCATTGTTGTGATTCCATTTTTTTATGACTAGCATAGGGTCACCCGTCGTTGTGATTCCATTTTTTTATGACTAGCATAGAGGATTTCCCATAGTTGTCATCCATTGTTGTGATTCTATTTATTTATGACTAGCATATAGGGTCAGCCATTATTGTGATTACATTTTTTATGACTAGCATAGAGGGTCATCCATTGTTGTGATTCCATTTCTTTATGACTAGCATAGGGTCACCCATTGTTGTGATTCCATTTTTTTTATGACTACCATAGGGCCATCCATTGTTGTGATTCCATTTTTTTATGACTAGCATAGAGGATTTCCCATAGTTGTCATCCATTGTTGTGATTCTATTTATTTATGACTAGCATAGAGGGTCAGCCATTATTGTGATTCCATTTTTTATGACTAGCATAGAGATTCACCCATTGTTGTAATCCATTTTTTCATGACTAGCATAGGGTCACCCCTTGTTGTGATTCCATTTTTTATGACTAGCATAGAGATTCATCCATAGTTGTGATTCCAATTTTTTATGACTAGCATAGAGATTCACCCATTATTGTGATTCCATTTTTTATGACTAGCATAGAGATTCACCCATTATTGTGATTCCATTTTTTATGACTAGCATAGAGATTCACCCATTATTGTGATTCCATTTTTTATGACTAGCATAGAGATTCACCCATTATTGTGATTCCATTTTTTATGACTAGCATAGAGATTCACCCATTATTTTGATTCCATTTTTTATGACTAGCATAGAGATTCACCCATTGTTGTGATTCCATTTTTTTATGACTAGCATAAAGATTCACCCATTGTTGTGATTCCATTTATTATGACTAGCATAGAGATTCATCCATAGATGTGATTCCAATTTTCTTATGACTAGCATGGAGGTTCACCCATAGTTGTGATTCCAATTTTCTTATGACTAGCATAGAGGATTATCCATTGTTGTGATTCCATTTTTTTATGACTAGCATAGGGTCACCCGTCGTTGTGATTCCATTTTTTTATGACTAGCATAGAGATTCACTCATAGTTTTGATTTCATATTTTTCTAACTAACCTAGAGGGTCACCTACTGTATAGTAGCGATTCCATTTTATCTTGTCTAGCATAGAGGGTCACCCATAGTTGTGATTCCATTCTTTATTGTCTAGCACAGTCTTTATATATATATCGTTACTTGTTTGGACGCATTACAACCAGACAGCCGAAGCTCACCCATTGTCGTGACCCTGGTTTTCAAGTTAGGCTCCTGTTCAATTACTTGCAAGGCTTACTATTTGGTGATAGTTCTTTCTCGAGAGGCATTTTTTACAGCCTTTGTGCATTTTCCCCAGCTCCATCTTCATCCTTCCTTCCATGAGACTCTTGCGTAGGGCTAGAGCGTCTTTGTTTTCCGTGTAATTTCTTGCACGGTCAACATCGTACCTTGTGCTATTGAGTTTGTTCTTGTCACTGTCTCCACAAGAAATTAGCAAAATGACTGCTGCTGAGATCAGTGCATTTGTGGATTTGGCAGAACGACAAGGCTATGAGGGAGAGGAATTGCGAAGGTATGTGCAGGAACTCATGGATGAAGCCAATGCCCGGAGAAGAACGGATCAAGAAAGGATGCGGTATGCAAGAGAAAGAAAGAGATTTGAGAGAGAGAGAGAGAGAGAGAGAGAGAGAGAGAGAGAGAGAGAGAGAGAGAGAGAGAGAGAGAGAGAGAGAGAGAGAGCGCATGAATTGAAAATGCAGGAGATGAACGCCCGATTGGCACAGCTCAAGAACTTGCTCCTCAACGCAATGTTGCCAAAGTCCAGCAGGACAATTGCAGGAAGGTCCACTTCATTGAAGGGTTCACCAAGGAACTCCCTACAGTGGAACTGAAGGTGACCACCTCCCAGCTCAGCAAGAAGTGCGGACTGGGGGCAGTGAGCGATCTTGCACATGAGGGCTGCAACTTACGAATGGGTCAAGAGCCCATGAAGGTGGTGCAACGAGTGCCCCTCAGGTGCATGTAGGCTGCCAAGCCGGAGCCTAAAACTGTGAGGACGCAACCTGCAGGGGAAGACGACTGGCTCGGTGACATTGACCTTGGTGAGGTAGCTTGGCTAAGTGAGGAGGCTCAAGAGTCTTCCTCCTCTAGCAGTGACTCTGTGCTTCGTACGCCAGAAGTTAATTCTGGTGAAGGTGTGCCACTTTCCACCACAGGGGATAGGGCTACTCCAAGCGTCATGCCAGAGGCCTCAGAGGAGGGCCAGGGGTCTCCCTTTTCCCACCATGAGATTGAGCCGAGTACCCGCAAATTCAATCCAAATGAAACTGTGCCACTTAACACCATTGGAAATAGGGCTACCTCAATCACCAGGCCAGAGGTCTCAGAGAAGGCAAGAGGCGAACCACCCATCAGCGCTGAGACCCCAAAGGAGCCAGACAGAGCTCATCAGGTTCCCACTGCTGGATGAGACATTGGTAAACAACAGGGCACCCGCCTACTTGAACGAGGTGGAAATAAATAACCCCTCTAAGGCTGAGTTCCTGCTAAAGGATGAGGTGCCCCTTAAGATCACCCGAGCTTCTCACGATCCTGTTAAGGTCTTGTGCCGGCAAGTAGTTGTTCCCCGCAATCTCTGCTTGTCGGTGCTACGCATGGTCCATGAGGGACTGGGAGGACACTTTGGGGTAACGTGTACTACCTAGCTTATCCACTTACACAGGGTTATCAAGGCTTACGTTGCCTCCTACCAACCTTGCCATCCCACCGGTAACTCTAAGCAAATAGTGCCGAGGGCCTCGCTCCAACTTATCCCATCCATAAGTGTTACAGAGCTGACACAATTCTTTTATTGGTTTGGCTTTCTAGCCACATTTCAGAGGGACGAGGGTTTCCACTTCATGGCAGAGGAGTCACGACCTCTGACCATACTCTTAATTCATTTTTGGCTTCACCAGGTGCAGGCAGGAATTCCCAACTGTGGGGTTTACTTAAATGGCAGCATAAATTTCTTCCAGACATGGGAAAACCTCCAAACTCAAGAGAATGAGCTCTCAGGCATGGGCTCATCTCTTGAGCATCTTGGTTCCTATCTCGCTGACCATGTGTTCCCACAGACATTCCTAACGGACTATAACCTTCTAACCTACTTGACTGAGTTACGTAATGGGAATAAAGGGCTCATGAGGTGGGACATAGACCTCCAGAACTACAACTGGAAGGTCAAGCGCCTAAAGAACTCAGATGAGAGAGATGTGTTCTCCCGACATTAGTGCCCAATGCACAGTGCCATGTCCATAGCGTAGCCATAGTCAGTAGGTAAATCTAGTTTGTATGAAAAAATATTAATTGGCCTTGGTGTCTCCCCAGGTAGATAAACTTGAGGAGCCATCTTGGCATCATTATTTGCATTTCATTTATTTTTATGTATTCAATTTATCTTTTGCATATATGTCAATTTTCTTTAATTTTATGCCTAACACTGCACTAGGTCACTTAACTTTAACCATTTTTGCATTTTGATTCTCAATTTTGCAGTTTAAAATTTTTTTTGGTTGTTGCCTCACAGCCAGCATGCTTATTTCTACATGGCACTTGAAGTTAATTTACTGTCAAAATAATGTAAAATTATGACCCTAGTTGCAGCTTAGATATTAATTCATTATCGTGGTGAGACTCACTGAGGGAGGAGTCATTAAGGCTAGTGGCTTCAGACCTTGCTTGCAGAGTTCTTGTCCTGTTTTAGGACAAAATCTCTGCTAAAATGGGGGGCTGTTAGTAATGGAGGTCATTGCGCCACCTTTCTACCAAACAAAGACCCCACCAGCAAGGACAGGGTCGGCAGGCCACAAGTTTTGGGATCTTACCCAGAGCCTCACACCCCCCCTCTCCAACCATCCTATACCAGTCTACTTCCCTTGAGATCTCATTTTCAGCCACTTTTTTACGAATCACATGACAGCATCGAGATCCCAGGAGAAGGAGGGAGGCGAGATGTGAAGGATGTAAGAACACGTGACCAAGCCTGACCAATAGGACAGCGGTCAGGCCAATTCCCCCCTACCACCCCCAATTGGGTGCCAAGTGGGGTTGAATCTACCCAGGGAAAACTGGGTCTCGCTCTTTGTGACTCAACCTCCGTGAGGGAACCATCACCCCTCTCCCCCCTCAAGACATCAGGGAGGCTGGACCTAACATAACCTCCACAAGGGAGGAACCAGAGTCCTTTTTACTAAGGTAAGGTGTCTGATTTTGAGATCCTCATCATCCTTACCGAACCTCCCATCCTGTCCTTATCACATCCCATTTTTTCCTTTTATCCTTTAAAGAAAGATCCTACCCACTGAACCTTTTATCCTGTTCCCTATACCTAAACCACATGTGGCGTTTGCTTCTATCCTTAATTAATTCACCCTGTGACAGTGCTGATTCCCACATATAGTGTTTAAATCCCTAAGCTTTGCATTTTCTTTTAATTTGCTCAAAGGTTTTAACCACACGACTTCATCGTGTTACCAGCCGGTAGAAGTAAGTGTGCTGTTGATAATTTAATTTATTTCCCTTTCCAGGGAATGTGATTGCAGTGCTGAAATCTCATCCACGGTCCACCAAAGTCTATTCGAAGCTCCTCGTGGCTTAAATTAAAATATAATTATCTGTTGTGCCCCTCTTTCTTTTATTAATTTTTATTTAAATATCATTGTTAATACATCTATTTGTCGGTATCCTTTGTCTTATTTCTGACTGGCGACCTTCCATTGTTATTTTTTTTGTTATGGCCCTTGAGTCCCATAAGCAAGGCCGGACTCGAACCACGGGCCCGTAACAATAAATACATCCATATATACTGTATATATAAATATAAATATATATTTATATATATATATATATTTATTTATTTATATATATATATATATATATATATATATATATCCATTTATTTATATATATATATATATATATATATATATATATATATATATATATATATATACATATATATATATATATATATATATATATATATATATATATATATATATATATATATATATATATATATATATATATGTATATATAATTTATATATATAAATATATATAGATATATATGTATATATATTATATCTATATATATAAATATACATATATATATATATATATATATATATATATATATATAAACACACGCACACACATACACACACACACACACATATATATATATATATATATATATATATATATATATATATATATATATAATTTGTACATATATATACATATATAATTTATATATATATACACATATATATTTATATATATACATATATAATCTATATATATATATATATATATATATATATATATATATATATATATATATATATATATATACAGTATATATATATATATATATATATATATATATATATATATATATCTATATACTGTATATATATATCTATCTATATATCTATCTATCTACCTATCTATCTATCTATCTATATATATATATATATATATATATATATATATATGCGTGTATATATATGTATATATATGTATTTCTATGTATATATATATATATATATATATATATACATATACTATATACTGTATACATACATATACATATATATATATATATATATACATATATATATGTATATAAATATACACATATATATCCATATATATATAGTTATATATAAATATATAAACATGTATATATATATATATATATATATATATATATATATATATATATATATATATACATACATACATGCATACATAGATACATATGCATATACATACATATATATACATACTGTATATACATCAATATATACTGTATGTATATATATACATATATGTAAAATATGTAAAATTACATGTTTAAATACATGACCTAAGAGGTCAATATGGAAGTAGGAGCGAGTGTGAGAAATGCCATAGTCATGTCATAACCAGGATGCGAATACCAAACCTTAGCAATGTAACATTTTTATGAAGAGTAAACACAAATACAAACCGTGATAAAGAGTTGTGTCTCACCGGATGCAGGTGTCTTCCTCTATTAATGTTTAGTTTACATTGTGTTCAAATGCTGAGATAACTGACTATACGATATCTGTGATATTGATATTTTAGCCAGTTCTTATAAAGTTGTCATACGGAATGGTCATCTGACCAAACCATCTATACTCCTGTGATGGAGATGTTAATAACTGTTTTAAAGGAATAAACTATTTTAAAGTTAACTTACCTAGACTTACTTGAAGATGTAACCTACCAAGTCTAATATTACATCACATTGAAGAGACATTTGATGGGAACCCGAATGTTTGTTAATAACAGTACCACACCAAAAATTGGTGGCAGCGAATAAAACTCTAAGAACCAGAGAAAGATCTTTAAGAACCAGAGTTCAACATAAATCAACTTTAGTATCAGGAGAATCAACAGTAATGAATCTACAATTTTGACTAAGTATCTACGTCCACTGAAGAAATGAAAACATTGAATACCAACAAATAAATGTTATACAAACTGAGGAACTGGATCTTCAATCAACATCCTGAGAAAACCAAGACTGACATTCAACGTTTACTAAACATTCGAGAATCATATCCAGGAAGCACTACATTCAACGGAAATAGGACCGAAAACATTCACCCAAACATCAATAAGAAGAAACAATCCAGTGAGAGAGAGAGGAAATGAAGACATCACCCTTCGCCCATATAAACCGAAGCTGAGTACATTTCTTTATTCATTTCAGTTTTGGACAGTCAAGTGTAGTTATCACGAATAAATCGTCCATTATTGCTGGGGTGAGTTGTTTGTTAATCTTCATTTTTCCTTTCATTAAAGGAAACTATTCAACTTCGAATTCTCGTCGAGAATTTTTTTTTCTCTGTGTGCTAATTCTGTTTTCTTTCAGAAGGTCTTGGGAAATATATTTATATTTGTATCATTGTATTGGGGGATTGTGTTATGATCTTTGTTTAAATAGTATTTATGCGTTTACGCAGTGGACGTCTGTATTCATATAGAGATTTTGATAGGATTGCAAGGAATCGAAGATATAAAAAACAAGTCAAAGTCAAAATGACACCTCCTGTCAGCCCAAGTAACGCCCCCCCCCCCCTCCCCCCGGCCTGAGTAACCCCATCCCGGCTCCCATTGTTACCTTAGTTAATGCCCGATCAGCTATTCTTATTTTTCAAGGTCGGGTCAACGGCTCCTTACCTCAGAATGTTAAGTCGTGAATTTCTTCCGTCGACGCCCATTTAAATGCTAAACAAATTATAGACCCATTTGTACAATTACAAGAAACTGAAAGTTTTATAGACTTTTCTAAAGGAGATGCGAGTGCGTACTTAAGGGGAGTTTCATTTCAAGAGGCAGTTACATGGGATGATTTCAAAGTTAGGCTACGTGCGGTTTATGGAGGTGAGGGAGCCTTAGACATAAGTTTTAACATTAAGAAATACACTTAATCAAGTCACTATGACTCGGCTTAATGTTATTGAGAGAGCAGCTCTCATTGCCGATAGGCTAAACGAGTATCAAGATATTTTAGGTAATTCCACTTGGGTTACTAGAGATAACATCTCCGTGAAAGATTTCTTACGATTAATGTATTTAACTTGCATGACACTTATGTTGCCTGAAGCTTTAGTGCTGTGTTTTGATAAAAAGTTAACGCCAGCAAGTACGGAATTGGACGTATATAAACAGATAAAGAAACACATGTCTAAGTGTACTGATCTTGATCCCTTGTTTACACAGGTTTTTGCAAAAAATAAAACAAAGCCGCAACAAGTAAACGTAGTTGATAATAGTCAAGTCGCGGGAATGACGTGTTATAATTGCAAACGTCAAGGTCACTTGATTGTGGACTGCAGAACGAGATTCTGTTCGTTACATAATAGTTTGACTCATTCATATAGTCAGTGCTACTTGCGTAAGACACAACAGAATCCTAGAAATACACAGTCAAATCCACAGTCAATTCCACAGTCAGTTCCATATGGAAATAAAAAGAAAAATCCTCAGTTGAATAAGAAGAAACAGCCAAACGTCAATGTAGTTCAGAAACAAACAAACAGTTCTTCGAATAGCTCTGATCCTGGGACATCTAACCAGAACTCGCAAGGTCAGACTAATTTTCAGAATGTACTGAGCAAAGCAAATACCACATAATTAACTCCAGTGGGGAAGAGAGTGATGTTGGGTCAAGGTCATTCATATCAACATCAGTAGTATTGAATAATCCATTTAATATTTCATCAGATCATTGTGAGGCAATAGATTTTCCTACGAAACACACGACCGAATCAAATAAATTAGTGCATGCTCCCGTAGATTTGCAACAAATTCATACAATAATAAGTCAAAATGAGTTACGACCAACCTTATATGCTGTAAATTTAGAACACCGATCCTTTACATTATTTTTTGACTCTGGTAGTCCATGTAATATAATGGATTTGAGGACATATCATTTGTTGTTTTCGAACTTCCCTATAGAGAAGTCCGGAGTAAGACTCTCGGGTATAGGAAATAATGAATTAAATGTAATAGGCGTAACTCATGTTCAGTACAAGGTCGGTAAACGCACGTTTGCCGATACATTTGTTGTTGTGCAAAACAGTGATATGTATCCAGCTGTAATTATAGGATATCCATCTATGGGTAATCAAAACATTATCTTAGCCCCGGCCAAGCATGGCGTGTATATCAAAGGAAAATTCTATTATGAATTTTTACGGATGACTTTTGGTTTACGTTGTGCTCCCATAACATTTACAAGAACGATTAACATAGTGTTTGGAGACTTGCTAGGGGATATATTGCATGCCTATATGGATGACCTTGTAATCTTTTCCAATACCTTAGAAGAACATCTACGTAAATTAGAACTAGTACTACAGAGACTAAGACAACATAACTTAAGGGTGAAGATTAGTAAGTGTGAATTTTTCAAAACAGAATTAGTCTATTTGGGTTTTACGTTGTCAAGCCAAGGTCTTAAAGTAGTTCATGATAAGGTGTCGGCTATCTGTAACTTTCCGATACCTACTAATGTCAAGGGAATACAGCAATTTCTGGGGTGTAGTGGATATTACAGGCGTTTTATACGCAATTATTCAATAATAGCCGCTCCCCTAACTGATCTTACGAAGAAGGGCGTAGATTTCATATGGTCTAAGCAGCATCAACAGGCGTTTAATACCTTGAAAGATGAACTGTGTAGTTCTCTTATCTTAAAATTTCCTGACTTCAGTAAGGAATTCTTCATTGCAACAGATGCCTCAGACTTAGGAGTAGGTGGGGTATTGCTTCAGCAATATGAAAAACAATTTTTCCCGATAGCTTTTTATTCTCGAAAACTGAGAACTTCCGAAAGTAAGTATGCAGTAATAGACATAGTGCATTTTAAGTTCATAATATACGGTTATCCCGTTAAGGTTCTTACTGATCATAAACCACTAACCGACTTCTTTAAAGACTTCAGTCACAGCCCCAAACGAACTCGGTGGCATTTGACCATTCAAGACTTTGGCGTGAGAATCGGGTATTTACCAGGGAAAGCAAATATCATTGCTGATGCATTATCACGCAACCCCGTGTCATCTTGTACGGAGCCTTTAGCTGAATTAATAGATATATCAACATCCATGCCTATTGTTAAAACTATATCTGAAAAAGAAGATCTGGGCTGGAGTGCTGAATTATTACAGACTGAGCAAAGAAAAGATCAGATATTAGAAAAAATTATAAATGCTTTGGAAGGCAATCGTAAGGAAAAGGAATATATATAGTATACGCAGCAGAATTATATAATCAAAGACAATATTCTGTGTAGATCCGTGACAAGGAAAACCCGCAATACACCACATGTGACTAACGACCAGGTAGTGGTACCAATCTCACTTATATCCACTCTCCTAAATTGGTTGCATGCAAACCCGTTGCATGGACACCCGGGGTTCTCCATAGTGTCACAGAAAGCCAAATCATTGTTTTATTGGCATACGATGCTTACAGATATAAAAAAACACATAGCTAATTGTCGCACTTGTCAGGAAAACAAAGGGCACACGAAAACACCTGTCAGCCTAGGGGCTTATCCCGTGCCCAATCAACCCTTTGAAAGAATACATTTAGATTCATTAACAGGATTTTACGAGTCAGACAGAGGAAATAAGCACCTCTTAGTAATTGTAGATGCTTTGACTCGATATATGGAATTAATAGCGCTTAAAACTAAAACTGCGATTGAATGCGCTAGGAAGTTTTACGAGTGTTACATTTGTAAACATGGAATTCCACACATGATAATCTCAGACTCGGGTGGAGAATTTGATAATCACTTTCTCACCTCATTGTGTGAATTCCTTAGCATAAAGAAAATCAATACCATGATCTATCACACAGAGTCGAATGGGCTAGTGGAAAGAGCAAATAGGAAGGTTTTAAATATATTAAGAGTAACACTAGGGGGATCAGACCCCAACTAGGATATTGCAATACCTGCGGTACTGAGTACTCTGAATCATTCATATCATATATCAATTAAAATGTCACCGCACGAGGCATTGTATGGTACCCCAGTTAGAACGCCTTTCCATGTATTAACGCCTACAACTAATTTATCAAATCCTTTAAAAGAATGTATAAATGCAAGCAAAAGTCGTTTTGATATCCTTCGAAAGAATTTAGAAGAATCACAAATCATAATGAAAAGGAATCATGATAAAATAGCGAAGCCAACTAAAACATATACCGTGTGAGATAATGTATACATACAGGTAAATGTACGTAAAGGACTCAATTATAAACTAACACCTAAGTTTGAAGGCCCATTTAGCATTTTGGAAACATTAACGGCCAATAGATTTAGAGTTCAAAACGTATCCCAGCCCACTGATGAAAGAATTGTACCATTGGCTCACATAAGAAATTAAAATAAGAGAGAAGGAAGTGAGGGAATTTTTTTTTTGTTCTTTATCTATGAAGTTTATATGTTAAAATTTTTTTCTTCTTAATACAGGCGTAATTACATATATTTTTCTCATTACAGGTTTCCAAGATGAAGTTTTTATTATTAGGAGTGATATTATTCGCTCAGACATTTTTCTCGTGTGGGAAGAGCTCTAAAACTAAAAGTATAGAATTTAAAATATGGCACTACTGTATAGTAGAAAGACAAGAAGACGTTTTTATTACATCAAGTAACGTAGTTGTTGAAGTACGCATGCAAGCAATTTTTCTCCCAGAGAATGACGTCACTAGCTTAAAGAGCGCCATTTCAAGGTTTGCTTCTTCATTAAATGAAATGCATAGAAGACACTTTCCATTTAATACAGAGAGTTCGCTTGCATCGACACTAAAAGTTGCAGAGATGCTATCCGACGACTTGCAAAATAAGACTTACGAGGCAGAATCTTTGGCTTGTGACCTTTTGATGTGGACAGTAAGACACGATAACCTTGAAAAACGTAACCCGTTTATTTTTGCTGCACTAAACATCTTTGGTTCTATTGCAAGTTTAGGCTTAGGGATTTCCAATCGTCTTAAAATTAGTAATCAAAATAAGAAAATTGAGTTTTTGACTCATGAAAATGAATTGATTTTGTCAGAACTAAGGAATCAGTTAGCTTCAATCAATCAAATTATGAGTTTGGTGAACGAACATTCTAGTAATATCAGTCAGATTATGGAAGTACAAGATTTGTTGGCAACGTTAACGTATTATGATTAAAAAAATAGATCATATTCATAATAGAATTAAACATTTCATTGAGAAATCAAGAATATGTGGAAGCTATCACGTTAGCGACTAAAGGTGTACTGTCATCGCATTTGTTGCCGATAAGAGACAACGTTAATTGTGGAGAACGGACGGGAGAAATTAGAATTTTATTACAGCCTAATTACAGTAAGCGTTGAAAATCACAGGATTATGATTACAATTCCCTTTGATTCTTCCGATGCCTGGCAATCTTACAGGATATCACCATTTCTGACTTTCATGACGAATCACTCAAATCCAGTAATATCCAGTTTGACAGGACACGTATTGATTTCCCCAGACAAGGAAACATATACGGTCATTAAAGACTTAAATCAATTAACTCACTGTTCAGACACAATAAATAAAAGAAATATGTACAGCTGACTCCTTTGAATTCCATAAAAAGTCAATGGATTCATGCGAGTTAGGTATAGTGCTAGACGGTGCTCTCTCCCATACACATGAAAATTGTCTGAAAAAGCTTTATCCCTTTGACGATAATAAGTTCAATTGCAGACTGAACAACGGCTCATGGATACGATACGACAAGGTCGGCTTCAATGTATCATGCCCGGACGGATCCACGTCCTATTCCCAAATCTTCGTTGCAGCAGATGGTTGTATCGGTACTTCGCCGAATTACATGGTCCATGGAATCAAGACTATCATCAGAGGACGGGCCTACTTCGCGAACTTTACGTGGTCGACTACAATTCCATCTTTACCTCTCCCATACAATGCACGTGTGGCCTAAGCGGTTGATGAAATTAACCGAGATGGACCACCTGACACCGACTTATGCAGACCTTCGTTTCTACGTGTTACTAGCAGCAATGAGCGTTACGGTGATGATATTTATCGCCGTTAACATCTTTGTTTGATATAGGTTAAAAACACACAAGTTAGAGATCAAACAGAACGTTTTGCCATGTCCAGACAAAACTCCTATTTTATTTCAATTTAAAGTTGTTTGAAACTGGCCCCTTCATTCGCTCAAAGGAGTAAAATTGTCTTGGAAAAGTGTTGTGCACGAAAAGCAGTTAGTATGCTAGTAATATGTAGTTGAAGAGACTATAGAACATTTGCATTTTAAAAACATTTTAAAAAACATTTAAAAAATAAATCATTTTTTGGGCACCTAATAAGATATATAAGCTCTAAATGTAAAAATAAGGAATCTCTGGGCATCTAATAAAATATATAAGCCCTATATATAAAAATTATATATATATATATATATATATATATATATATATATATATATATATATATATATATATATATATATATATATATATATATATATACGAAACCGTGGTGCATGTATGTACCAGGAATTCGTGTTTGTGCACTAGAATTATATCTTGACAAAGGTAACAAATATTCTGTATTAGTTACCATATTATAATAATCTATGTTTTTGACAAAGGTAACAACTATTCTTTAACAAGTTAACGAATCATTTGTATATCAGTATTTT